>NW_017728906.1:111613891-111624191 GCF_001723895.1 Crocodylus porosus | reverse complement strand
ATCCTATGACCCCAGCTGACTTCCTGCCCTTTGGGCAGGGGGTAGACTCGATGATCTCCCAAGGTCCATTCCAGCCCTGATGTCTATGAAATCTATGAAATCTCATTAACTTATCACTTTATGACCTCTCTTGAAGACATTTCTTCAGAAGGGTAAATGGTGGAAAACTAGCATCTTCCATTGCCTCTACTATCTCAACTGCAGAGAGTTACCATCTAATGTTTCTGTGTTTACCTTTCATAGATTTAATAGATTTTTTAGACATTAGGGCTCGAAGGGACCTCAGAAAATCATCGAGTCCTGTCCCAGAGACAGGAAATCAGCTGGGGTCATAGGATCCAAGCAAGATAATTTGTATTGTTGTTCCATACAATACACAATTAAATACCAATAGATTTCTCCGGTTACCCCGTGTTGCATTTTAACTTTAAAAAGTAGATTTAAAGCAGAAAATGGTTTGCTTAAGATGCAAGACCATATAATTTCTAATTGTGTGATTTATGGTAGTATGAATAAGCGAAAAACCAAAAGTCCAGTACTATTCTCTAGGCTATATATCGATAGTCCTAAAAAAGTAATATGTATGTGTGTGTGTTTGTATACATATATATACACATACTAACATATACATTTATAATTAAGAATAATTTAATAACATACATTATAATATCAAACATATTGCTTTTTTTAGGACTGCTGAGTTTTGGGACAAAGAGTGTTGTATATATCTTTTTATTATTTCAGTGCTTTGGGGGTCTTTTGTTCATTGATTTTGGAAGGCAGAGAATTATTATTAACTCTTCCACTATCTCTATAAACTAAGCTACACTTTTCTAAGGCTTTGTGTATATGGTAAACTTCTACCCCCAGCAGTAGTGCACTCAAGCACACTGTGCTGTTCTGGATAGGCCACCACCTAAACAGAAGTAATGTAGTAGGTCTGTGAAAATAGGGAAGTATTTGATTCAGATTTGGATTTGGCTTATTTGGAGGACAGTGATTTGATTCAGAGATTTGGATCACTATCTTGAACTGATTTGGGCAAATCAGCTTCAGAAGAGTTGGCGTTGATTTGGAGAGAATCAGTGATTTGGATCTGCTAGGGAGAGCTGTGGGAGAAGCCTCAAAGGTGGCCATGCCAGGCCTCATCCTGCACCCTGTCCCGGCCTCCGAGCACTTAAAAAAAAATAGCCCTACACTCACTGGCTGCAGGAGTGGCAATCAGGGCCTCTTTTCTTTTTTAAGTGCCAGGAAGCTGAGGCCAGGTGGGGGATGGGACTGGGCAGGGCAGGCATGGAAAGTTCTCACATGGAAGCTTCTCCCACAGCTCCTCCAGCTGTGCCTGCCTCTGCCCTGGGGTTGGTGGGGAGCCATAAGGGCTCTGTCCTGCTGCTTGCCAAGCTAGTGCTGGGGGGGAGGGGCATGATGCTCGTTCAACTCACTCCAGGCAGCAGCAGGGCATAGCCCCCACTCCCAGTAATGCCACACCCACAAAAGTGCTGGGACTGGGGGCTTTTCCCCCTTCCACCCGGAGTGAGCCTTGGCCACATCCTGCCCTCCTCCCACCCTGGCTGGGCATGCAGAAGCAGGGCAGAGCCCCTGCTCACAGGACTGCCACTTCTGCATCCTGTGCTCCCCCCATCCCCCTCCTTAAGTAATGCACCCCACCCCGCCCCAGCTGGGCAGCTTGTCCCAGCCCCAGTCCCTCCCTACCCCACATCCCTTCCCGTCCCCATCCCCCAACCCCAAAAGACTTACCAGATGTAGGCAGCTGTTAGCTGCCTGTTAATCTATGGTCAAATCTCAGAATTGGACAAATCTTTTTCCAAAGCTTTTGTGAATCAATTCAGACACTTCAAATCAATTTGGAGCTTTTACTTGGTCTCCCAATTTGATACAGATTCTGAGATTCAGTCCCTGCATTGAGCCAAATCTCCTCTGAATGAAATCAGCCACCAAAGCTTCACACATCCATACAATGTAGTCATTCCCTCACAGTGCTTGAGATGGGTTAATTAGCATGCTGAGAGACAATGCTTTGTAGCCGGGTACCTAAGTAGTTAGCCCACCTGTACAGTTGCAGCCTCAGTGCTTTCAGTTTCAGAAGCAGCCTGCCCAGGATAGTGAGCATCCTTTGAGAGTACCACCATCAGGGACTGTAAATTTGCCATAAAGATATCTAGCTGGCTTGCATGATTTGAAAGTTTTCCACCTGCATGCTCAGTGAAACTTTGCTTTCTGCACCTATTTTCACCAGTTCTGCTCAGGAATTCCCATAACAACTGCAGTATTTGCTGTCTATCAGATAGTTCAGGTTTGGCCCTTGTGGGGTTGCCTCAACATTTTGTTTCCAGCAATAAACAGCTGAAGTATACATTGACTGTGTCTGTATTTTATTGCTTTTTGAAAGCAAATAGTAGAAAAAATAAACTCAATCCTTTTTATTCCTGGGGAAACCAAAATCTCTACTTGACAATATCAAATCATTTTCTTCTAAATCCAGATAGGTAATTGGAATGCCTCCGTTCCTGTGAGTTCATTATAGCACCTGTAATAGTATCAATTTTTGTCTGTTTATATGATAAATATATTTGAAGGCTAAACCAAGCTATGCAAATCAACTCATCTGAACGTTGTTATCATTTAGCCTGACTTTTTATCTGGGTGTCACGTGAGAACAAAAAATAGTACAGTGGAGTCGCATCTTACCTGGAGGTTAGGTTCTAAAGTCAGCGCATAAAGCGAAAATC
This sequence comes from Crocodylus porosus, assembly GCF_001723895.1. NCBI lineage: Eukaryota > Metazoa > Chordata > Crocodylia > Crocodylidae > Crocodylus > Crocodylus porosus. The sequence continues at coordinate 111,621,441 of NW_017728906.1, read as the reverse complement.
GCGTATATTCAAAATTATGGATAGTGAGTCATAGACGAAGTGGTTGGCTCTGGTTCAGATTGAGAAGTGGATTGTGTAGGCTCATCTGCTGCTGGTTGTTTTTTCTTGAAAAACATCATGTTTGGTAACTGTCACTGTTGTCTCTTGTGCTGCTCAAACATTGCTTGATACGGTCTCAAATCATCCGTAATACTACATGTGATTTTGGGGCTTCGTTCCATAGAGGGATCGTATTCAGAAATTACATCATTCAAGTGTTTTGCTGCTTGGAACACTTCAGCAAATTTATGAAGATTCCAACTTGCTGGCTCTTCCTGTTCATCATCATCATCTTCATCTTTTGCAGACAATTTTATTACTTTCTCTAACTCTTCGTTAGTCAATGTTTCTCTATGGCCCTCAATTAATTCTTCAATTTCTTCCTTGAGGATGTTGATGAAGCCATCACCACCCACTTGCCTGGCCACCTGAACAATGCATTTAATTTCTTTGTCAATGGTTGGGAAACCCTTAAAATCAGTCACACATTCTTTCCATAAGTTTCACCAACATGCATTGACTGTTTCAGGCTTGATTGCATCCATTGCCTGTTTAATATAAATGATGCAATCAGTAATGTTGAAGGACTTCCAACGCTCCATCACATTAAGATTGGGATCAGCAACCACAGTGTACATGAGAACATAAGCCTCGTGAAAGAGGACTTCAACATCGTTATGCACAAACCGGAGTGCCTCAGGGTGGCCAGGAGCATTGTATATGATCAGCAACACTTTAAAGTCAAGTCCATTCTCTTCGAGGTACCACTTGACCTCTTGAATGAAACACTTGTGGAACTAATCCAGAAATAAGGCTGCCATCACCCAAGACTTTTCATTTGATTGCCAGAACACAGGCAGGAGATTTTTGTTCTTGCCTTTTAGGCCACAGGGATTTGCAGCCCTGTAGAGCAAGCCTGGCTTTATTAAATGACCAGCCGCATTGCCACAAAACAACACAGTCACATAGTCTTTAGCTACTCTGAAGCCAGGAGCTTGTCTTTCTGATTTTGGAATGTAAGTGTGGTTGGGCATTTTTTTCCAGAAGAGCCCAGTCTCATCAGCATTAAAAACTTGTTCCGGAAGCTAGCCCTTTTCTTCTATGATTTTCTTTAATTGTTCGGAGTAGGCTTTTGCTGCCTCTTCATCGGCAGATGCAGCTTCACCAGTAGTTTGCACATTTTTGAGGTTGAAGCCGTTCCTAAAACTGTTAAGCCAACCTTGGCTGGCTTTGAATTCCTTCTCATCAGAAGGCTGTCCCTCTTCGGCAGGAGGTTTGAACAGTGCATAGAGGCTAAGAGCCTTTTCTTGCAATGTGTTGCCATCAATAGGCACACGTTTATGTCTTCCAGCCATAAGTTTAATGTCTTTTCAGTCTTCACTGAAGTCTTATCATGCACTTGGCTCTTCACCTTAGCAGTTATTGGAGCACTTGATGCCACGGCTTGACGAATTTCTCTTTCTCGATTCTTGATGGCACGGATGCTAGATTCATTGTGGCCATATTTATGTACCATGTTGGAGACCGACATACCATCTCTCAATAAGTCCAACACAGTCAGTTTTTCCTCCAGCATTGGAACAGATCACTGTTTCTTCAGTTGAGCACCAGAAGAAGTAGTTAGCTTGCGTTTAGGGGCCATGTTGTATGAAAAATACGTATCGTTAAACACTAGAATCACACTCAGCACGGCGAGATGCTCACACTATGAGAGGCACACAGGAACTGAGACTGACTGAGGGAACAGCAGGTTCATGTCTCCCATCTCATGCTCACTCTGGGGCATACACTCATTGAGTGGAATGGTGGGCAGAATCGCCTGCACTATTTAAATTGGGTTTTTTTGTTTGTTTGCTTTGCAAAGCGCATATAGTTTGTGTAAGTTAAATGCATGTATGATGCTACTCCACTGTTTGTTACTGCGGGACATCTGAATTTTGTTGTTCACATTGAATTTTGTAGTCTGCTGTGAAATTAATAGATGTATAGATTCAGGAAAATGCTACTCAATGGGCACATCTACACATGCCTCTTTTAAGCAGGCTTAGCCTAAAATTGCCATTTTTAAGGCTTATTAAGGGCCTGTGTCTACACATGCATACCATTAATGTGCCTTAAAAATGGAGATTTAAGGCTATGTGAATCTAAATTTGAGGTGATTTAAGGCTATCTTAGCCTAAATCAACAAAATGGTGATGTAAGGTTATGTGAACCTAAATCCCATAAAACAGAGATCAAATTTAATTGTGACTAGCTAAGTCCATTAGTGCATGTGTAGATGCACTAATGCACATTAGCACGGTGTGAATCAATGGATACACACAATGTTAATGTGCATTAGCATGCCTGCATGTGCGCTAATGTAACTTAGCTATTCACACCTAAATTTAATGTGCTTTAATCTGCATTAGTACATCCACATGTAGATGTGTACCTAAATTGCCTTAATGTGCCTTAAGTAAAGGCACATTAATTTTCAGTGCACATAAATTCAGATGTAGATACACCTGATGTTATCAGCTACAAAATGCAAAGCTTGTTTATATGATATGTATCTAACAAATACTATTTAATGAACCTTGACAATGTCAGGAGGATATTTTCAGACTTAAACACTATTGGTTTCATTGGGCTATGTATATAATGAAAAGGGGAAAAAAGATCAGGGAAAGGTAATGTGGTAATTAGACATGAGCCTCATATACTATATGTATTTGAATTAACTGTGAATGCTTATGATTCATGATATGAATATGAGAAAATTAAAATTCTGGTTTCAATCATTTGAGCCCTATATGCACAGAATTCATAATGAAGTAAATGAAATTTCAGCATGAGGTACTTTTGCAAAAACACAAGTTTTAGCTATAAAGAAAGATGAAAGACATTGTTTTTATATATCTGTAATAGTCTCATTGATTAAGGCTGGATTCTTGCCATTGGGATAGTTGGAATATTTTAAAAAATACTAGGAAATATCTGTCTATCTTATTGCTCTTTCAACAGATAGAAAACACCTTATTAACATGCCAGGAGAGAGTTTTTGTTTTTCTTTATTTAAATCATTGGTGTCTCATAAGTAATGCTAAACAGGGCAACTTAAACTATATTATCAAGCAAAGTGAGAAAGGAACTGGACAAATAATACAAATGTTTTGAATGAAAAAGCGTTACTGAGATTTAGAGTGTCTACACACTTTCCATTATGAAAAATGTGATATGCAGTATTAATGAACTGTACAGGGGATTGAAGTTGGAAATATCCATATCTAGCTCACATAACAAATTTTAGGTTAGTTCAATATCATCTATTAACACCTTTAAAAATATTTTAAAATATTAGCCAGGCGGAACTGGTTTATATAGAACCACATTATATAGAAATGATTTAGATTGATACAGTTTAGAATGAAATAGAACTTCTAGCAGCAACTACTTATAAAAAAGATAAAATGTGTAACAAATAAGACCAGTCTTTAACTGCAAAGGTACTTCAATAAATGTTGTGAGAATGGCCACCCAAAAAGTATATAGCAGGGAAAAAGAATAAAGAGCCATTGTACTTAAAAATATCTAAACCCGAACAAAAATGTCCAGATTTGATACAAAAGGAAAAATCTTTAAAGGTGAATTGGAAAAGGGACTTTTTGATTTCATTTTTTTCAATATTCAAATTTTTTGTAAGGAAAATAAAGGAATTTTCTCTCCTTAAACAGAAGAAAAAGGCAATTGATATCTCATTTAACTAAAATTGATATCTACCAGCTCCTTAGACACTGGAGCTAGAAATTTTCTGCAATAAGAGGCATAGAAACAATCCTAAATGGAAAAATCCTGTTCTCAACCTCTGTAGTTAAACCTCTTTTTCTACTTGTGGTGTTGGTCTCATTCCTGTGAAGACCAGGACGTCAGAGACTCAAACTCTTCATGACTCTAAGGAGCTGAAAACAAAATCAAATTCTGATAAAATAGAAGGCAAATAATCTTTTTAAATAACCTTTTAAATTATTTTCCTCATTTGCTATTATTTATTATGTTTTTGGCAGGCAAGTTTGCAGGATCAGGTGGGCTGCCATTTCCACCAGGGGTGGGGAGTGGGTTGAGTGGCTGGGGCCTAAAAATAGCCCAGTCAAGTTGAGTGCTGAGGTGAAAATAGCACTGTCCTGGGTCTAGGGTGAGCAGCTGGGCTTTTCCAAACCTAGGGCTGCACTGTAAATGCATGCAGACCTTTTCAAGTTTGGCTTAACCCTGTCTAGGACCCGGTGGCTTGTATGGGGCTGAAGCCCAAACCACCTAGAGGCTGAGGACAGTAGCCCTACAGACTCAGGGGGTGAAGTTCAGTTAAAGGGCCAGAGCCTAGTGAAGCATGATCAGACTTGCTGGGTTAGGCTATAAGCCGCCCTGCCTTGGGACAAGTGGGCCTGAGTTGACCTGGGAACTGCCTTGACTGCATGCCAGGGAGAAGAGGAGGGGAAGTGGGGTGGGTCCTGGGTCAAATGATGAGCAGCCTAGCATGAGTCAGGGATACCAAGGGCCTGAAATGAAACTTGAGACATGGGCTCGGGCCAGGACCCAAAGGAAAGACCAAAATAAGGGCCAGGGCCTAGAAACTGAGATAGAGAGGGCTGTGCTCAGCACAGGGAAAAAGCAGCCCCTTCCCCTCACGTCCACCTTGCATTTCCTGCAGCAGCTACATGGACCTTGCGCTGGGCTACCCTGCATCTCCTCTGCTAGCAGTCACTGCTGCTTAGGAGCTGCCCAGTGGGGCAATGGGGGCAGTGCAGTGGAGCTAATGGGCAGCTCAGCATGGGCTCCCTGCAACTGATGCAGGAAGCACGGGGCAGCAGTGGGGAGGAGGGGCCCTTTTTTCCCCCATGCTGAGAACACTTCTGCCTCACTGGTGCTGCTGTTGCTACAGCTGTTCAGTGTCAGCCGGTGAGTCCACAGCAGGTGCAGGGTAGGCTGGGGCTGCGTGTGGGTCCCCACCAGTACTACAGGGCTGGGGCCAGTGGCTAGAAAGGCAATCCAGCTACAGAACTGCACCAGCCCCACTGTGTGCTCAGAGGCAGCATGACACATCAGAGCAGGATGTTGCCTGGGCCAGGCAGGACCAAGGGCCCTGCCACGGGCTGGACATATCCCCTCCATGGGCCGCTGGACATATCCCCTCCATGGGCCAGATCTGGCCCACAGGCCATATTCTTCCCACACTGGGGCTAAACCCAAAAAGACAGAGGCCCCTTCAGGAAGGTTCAGTATATTGTCATAATAACATCTACAAAGCACGGTCATGGCTACAGGGGAGAATGGAGAAGTATTATCCTTAAGGCAGCTTGTACCCTAAGGGATAGAAAGGGCCAAGAGTATCATGACTTAAGAGAAACGATCCTGGTTTTCTCTGATTTGAAAAAGTCCCCCAATTTTCAGTTAAAAATAAGTAACCCCAAATTCACATTTTCCCATGATTAAAACTAAACATCACTAATATATATCTACATATTAATGGCATTTCATTTAAATCATAGAACAGTTTGGTTTGGAGTTACTTTTTAAACTGAAAATTAGGGATTTTTTTAAATCAAAGAAAACTAGGAACCCTGCTCTTAAGGCATGATACCCTTGGTCCTATCCATGCCTTAGGGCACAAGCTGCCTTAGGGAAAATAATTCTCCATTATTAAGAGTCAGAGGAGTGAGATTGGTGCATGTGATAATGGAGGACAGAGAGTCTGAGGCTCATTTTAGGGCCCTAGGGCAGCCTCCCTAAATCTTACTAGTTACACTGAGGCTTAACAGGACAGGTTAAACAGGAGAGTATCCCAAGGAGCTGGAGCAGGGCAGGAGGTGCTTGGCCACCAGGGTCATCATGGTCACCACTGGGACCTTGGTCATCCTACAGGAAACAACATCTCTGACTAAATATTAAAGGCAAATTGCATAAGTTTGACCTGACAATTAATTATAGTGGATGTTAATACTAAATAGTAGATATTTCAGCTAAATTGAAAACATATTGGGCACTTTACACAAGATGCTAAATGTGCAGTAGGCTAAATCTACTGTGTATTAGGATGGCGGCAAAAACCATGCTAATGCACTAATGCACAGTAGAATAAATCTATTGTGAATTAGCATCACAAAAAAGTATGCACTAGTGCTACTGTGGAGTAGCATCAATAACAGTGCAGTAAGTTGCTTCTTGTTATTACAGGTACTAAACTTAATGTGCCATAATTACGGGTGTAGACACACCCATCATGATGTTGAAAAAAAATCATACTTACCAGGACTAAAACTATTTGAGGAATTACAGGCATCTCTCAACTAGACTAGTTAATGTTAATAATATTTGTCAAGAAGTAGATATCATCTTAGGAGTGATAGTTTTTCATAAGTTCTCCTAGAATTCCATTAAATAGTCTTTGGATTGCTTCCAACAATCTGGCTAGGATCTTAGTTAGAAAGTGGACACTAAATCAGCAGGTGCATGAATGTATAGCCAAGATTTTACTTCCTTTAAAAAAGAAATGTATTAAACCTTTTACATTATGTCTGGTGAATAACTTTCTACCAAAGCAAGTAGCATTCTTGGCAAGAGGAGAAGACATTTTGATTGCAAAGTGCTATGTGGGATTTGCAAGAAACATTATCCTGCAGCACATAGTTGGAACTGAGCAAAAGTTCTTCATCCTTAAGAATTTTTTTAAGTACCTGAACTAGGAAAGTACAGATAGCTTCTTGCCAAGTGTTTAGGAAACCGTAGATGTTCAGCACATTGGATGAGGCACTTATTACCTAGTAGGATCAAGTAATTTGTTTCCTCTGTGATATTTCACTATGCATCAAAGGGAATTGATTAGCTAATTAAATATTAAGGGCTCCCATAGTAAATTAATTAGTTAGGGACCTGATTGTCATAAATAGGACACTGAACTTTGTCTAAATGCTAGAGAAAAAAATTCTGTTGCCTTCCATGAGAGAAAAATATCACCCAAATCATTTTGATAATAATTTTCTATATAAAAAAAATCTTCATTTTTTGTCTTTTAAGAGCTTATGTTTGCAATAATGCTTTTCCAGTTAGAAAACTATTAAGAAGTAAACATATTTGGTATGATCTACAAAAACATTTCTAGACCATTTAAGTTAATTTAATATATAGTATTAAAATGTCCCTGTGTTAGGCTGTAGATATTTCTGTTCATTTAAGTTTCTAATATACGGAAATATCATAAATATAGCTAGATGAAATCTTGTAATGAAAACCCTTTTTGGTAAAATATCTTGATAAAGGTCAACCAAAATATTTTATAATTCTTTTTTCAAATAAATCAATTTTTTCCTATTTCTTTTTCAAATACATACCTTTGTCTGAAAAAACTGTAAGAATTAAAATTTATATTTTGAAATATAATGAATCATTTTGAAATTATGTTTAATTACTATGTTTTCTTCCATTTTTTTAAAAAAAACAAAAATCCAAATGAGCTGACACAAAATGACCTGATTCCC
>NW_017728906.1:111611155-111613791 GCF_001723895.1 Crocodylus porosus | reverse complement strand
AATTTTTTCTTTCCTTCTTGCCAGTGGACTGAAAACACCATTATTTGTACTGACTGAACCACCAACTCCTTGTTATTTGCTTTATTGCAGTGTTGTTAACTAGTGGTACAACTAGGAAACCAGAGCCCCTCAGCCAGATAGGCTTTGGAGGGAGCAGATCTAAGAAACAGGGAAGTCGTGTGGTCTGAGTACTTAGGCAGCAGTCTCACTCTCCAAGAGAGGTGACAGACATGGGATTTACACTTGAAAGTGTTCTTTGGAGACCCAGGACAGGGAAGAATAATCAGGTTTAGAAGCACATGAACTACAATCATAATGGAGTGGCATCTCTGGTGCGAGTGAGATCGAGTCAGGTTGTGACAGTAGGGCCATGTCATGACAATCTCTCTACCAACTTTGAGACTATGCTGAGAAAACAAGTTCCACCACTCAATCCCACTAGGTGCACCAGAGGTTGACAATAAGCATCACTGATGGTGTCAGAGCAGCCCTGAGTGGCTGAGAGGAAACCTAAGCACTCCTAGATAGAACCACTATGAGGCTGTCCTGAAACAAAAAGCCTGACCAAGGTTAAGGACTGCACATTCAGTACCAATGGGGAGTCCTGAAACAACAATACTCATAGGATAATAGGAAAGTATGGCTGGAAGGGACTGGACAAAGTCATCTAGACCAGCCCCCTGCTCAAGGCAGGATCATCCAAGATTAAACCACTCCAGTCAAGTGTCGAACCAGTTTTTGAAAGTTTCCAAGCATAGAGTCCACAACTTCTCTAGGTAGCCTGTCCCAATGCTCAATTATCCTCAGAGTCAGAAAGCTCCTCCTAATCTCCAGTCTAAATTTCCCCTTGCTGCAGTTTGATGCCATTGTTCCAGCCAAAAATAAATGCCCATCTCTGCCCTCCCTATAATTACCCTTCATATATGAAGATCAGGAAAAAATCTCCCCCTCAGTATTCTCCAGGCTTAAGAACCCTAGTTCTTTTATCCTTTCTCCCAGGTCCCTAATAATTTTTGTTGCTCCGTTCCAGGCTCTTTTCAAACTATCCACTCCTTTTTTCTACTGTGGGGTCCAAAACTGTACTCTAGGTAGTCCTCTCCAGTGCAGAATAGACAGGAAGAATCACTGCCCTTGATTTACAGCTGAAATCCCTCTTGATATAACCCAGTAAAAAGCTGTTGGCTTTTATGCAACAAGTGTACCCTGTTAGCTTATCTTCAGCATACAGTCCCCAAGAATACTTTTGTGTAGCAATGCAACCTAGCCAGTCATTCCCCAGTTTTTATTTGTTCATTTCATTATTCCATCCCAAATTCAGGACTTTACATTTGTCCTTGTTGAGTCTCATCTGATTGATCATGGACCATTCTTCCAGTCTGTCCAGGCCATTCTGGATACAGCCTTGCCCTCTGGAGTGTCTACAATTCTACTCAGCCTGGTGTCATCCACATATTTGTTAAGTGTGCCTCATTGCACCTGAGTAGGTAAGATGAGGTTTATTTTCTTAATGAAAGTCCTGGAGCCAGCAGGGAGACTGCACAGAAATATATTATATTTATGTGTATGTATGTGGGCTGGAAGCGTTTTTGGTTGTAGCCGTGTTGATCTAAGGACATAGGCATGCAATGTTATTTGGATACTTGGAAAAAAGTTCATTGCAAGTTTTGGGAGCAATCACCCTTCTTCAGGCACAGGAAGTATCTGCTGTTCTGAAACTCCAAGGAATGAAAGAAGTTAAAAGTGTGACAGGATGTCAGTGAGCAAACAGCAAAATTCAATATCCTTCACGTTGCTGGGTTTTTAGTTGTAGCTATGTTGGTCTAAGGAAGCGGGGCATTATGAAGGCATGCTTAAAATAAAGTAAAATTGTAAAGAATATATTTTGATTCTTTATTAATTTGCTCTGTTTTGAGCATTCCCTTTTAAGCAGAACAGTTCTCTGGTTTGAGTGCATCTCTGGTACCTGTGCTATGCTTTCATTTACATCCACATATCTCCTTATGGTTTCATAAACTCTGTCTTGGTATCTAGTTTTTCACACAATTTCTCTGTCTTAACTTTTGCTGCTTTAGTGAAACTACAGTTTCGTTACTTTCTTTTTTCACTTTTTATGGTCAGATAGGGCCAACTCCACAAAGAAATGTATTGTGATACTTATTCTTAAGTCATCATGCTGAGTAATGGAAACCCCATCCCTGAGTTAAAATCCCAGGCTTCCTACACAATGCATGGGAATCACCTAAGAAAAGGATTAAAAACACCTGGCAAGCTGAAAAAGGAGGCATTTCAGCCAACCAGTAGAAAATGGCTCCAGGACTGTCATTAAGGGCATGTTCACACATTCAGGGAGGTCAGTGGGAGGTTAGATTGAATTTAAAATGGCCACATAATGTAAGGTAAATCAGAATGAGAACGGCTAGAGGGGTGGGGAGCATGGAGGGATTGGGGAACAAGTGGAATCTGGGAGGGGGTCTTATGAAGATCAGGGGAGAAATGGGGTCCACAGGCATCTTGATGAGGCCTGCAGGGGGTTGGGGGAATCAGAGGGGTAGCAGAATCTGTGAGGGGCTAGGGGATTGAAAGACTAGTGGGGCCTATGGGATGTTGGTGGGGTTCAAAAGGGGTTGGTGGGGGCT
>NW_017728906.1:111585740-111611055 GCF_001723895.1 Crocodylus porosus | reverse complement strand
TTGGGGGTGGGGGGGTGACAGATTTGGAGAGGCTTTCTGACGTTGCCAAACTCCCTCAGACCCCTCCAGTCCCTCCCCAATGCCATCAAATTTCTCCCAATCCCACAAACTGCTCCAGCAGCCAGCTTTACTGGCATTCACTAGTCCCAGGAGCCTGACTGAAGTAAGTCTGGGTGGGGAGACAGTTGTACAGTGAATGTCTGCCATCTTCAGTTTGTCTGGATCATTCTGTCCTACTGGTCACTGATCTTCTGATGTCAGGTGGAGCAATGCCAGCCAGCAGGTACACACTGTTTAGACTGGTAGACTTCAGATACCCTGTGATGCAATGGTTGAGGGGCTAGCTCTCCATTTCATGTTAGTGAGCTTATATAAAGTGCTCACCTTTGCTTTTGTCTTAATAATGTGTTCTTTGTATGAAAAGTTTTGATTGAGGGTGACTCCAAGGTAAATTGAATTTGGACAGTGAGATGGAGTCCCAGATCATGTAATGTTGAGCTGGTGGTTGGCCTGATGGTTTTTCAGATGGAAGGCACATACTTGTGTTTTGCTTAGTTGGTATATAATTAGTTTTCTATGTAGTATGAGGTTAGGCCAATTAGTGCCTCACTTAGGAATTTTTTGACATGATCAAAGCCAGTGTTTTGGCCTGTTATGGACAGGTCAACTGCAGAAATTAAATATTGTGTTTCCAAATCAGTTGGTTGGTCATTCATCAGACTGGTGGTTAGGATGTGAGACATCTGTTTATTTCTTTACTCCAAATCAGGAAAAATGAAGATTTACAAATATAGGCTGCATCCAGATGTGCAGGGGCATGCCCTTTGGTGAAGAATAAATTGTCCTGCTTTAGGAAAGCTTCCCTTGTCTGGCTCTCCTCAGCTTCTGGTATGCTGGAGAAGCCAGGGCACAACGGTAGAAGTAGAGATGCTTTGGCCATCAACTAGTTTTTCCCTGGAGAATGCCTCCATGTCTTCTGTTGCACGCTCCTGTCACATGTGCCACACTGATTTTTTCCCAGTGCTTGTTTTTGCTTCCAGGTTTTGCAATGATGAGCATATTTTTAATGTTCCCCATGTGTGGTCTGTTGCACTGCAAAAAGGTTTGCAGCACCACAAACCACATGTGCCTGCATGTCTGGATGCAGCCATAGCATGCATGCATGTGTGCATATATAGTGTGCATACATAATTGTCACCTCACAAATCTCAAAAGAGCTTTCACTCAAAAAGGATGCTCCTCCAGAGAGATAGATCACACTTTTGAAATAGCCACCCAGATAACACATGAAAAACTTGCTGCAGTACAGAAAGAAAATCCCCATGAATCACACACCACTACTTATGACATATCATCCCTCCCTGTAATCTATACAGAAAATCCTCAAACAGTTGCAACCCATATTAGAAGAAGACCCAGTTCTTAAAGAGATCTTCGCAGAACCACCCATCCTATCCTTTAAACAAGCACCAAGTCTTACCAACCTCATCACCAGAAGCAAATTTCCTATGGCCCAAAACACACCAAATGGAGCCAGATCACGCCATGGCAAGAAATATAAAACCTGCCAACATAACTCCACCACCCCCACAATGACTACACCTCACATCAGAACCATCAACATTCCTGCATCTTACACCTGGACCTGCAGAAATGTAATATGTCTCAACCAGTGCACTAAATGCCCTGGTGGAAAAGATGTAGAAGAAACCAAACAACAACTGCATACCAGAATGAATGCACACCAAACCACCCCCCAAAAAATCAAAGACAAGAATACCCAAATACCTGTGGGGGCACATTTCTAACAAGACAGCCACTCTCTCTCCAGTCTCTCCACTCTAATCCTCAAAGGGAATTTACAAAAAACCTTTGGCAGACAAGCCTATGAACTTCACTTCATCAACCTACTGGATACAAAAAAATATGTGCTATATATAGACATTGGATTTATGGCACATTATAACCTGCCTAACACCTGATACCCCAGGTAGCCTCTCTACAATTTACCAGCTACATCTTATCACCAGATCTACATTCCCGTCCCCTGGCCCCCGCCTGTTTCTAACCCATCAACTGCCTCAATTTGCATTTTCACTGACTGGCATTCTTGCATTTTGGCCTCTGGCTTCTATTCTATCCCATCCAGGGAGAGCCCCAAAAAACTGCAAATGCTTCCTCATCCTTAAGAAGGGTGTTTTTATCCAAAAGCTTGCAAAGAAGAATTTTTCCAACTGTTTTCATTTGCCTAATAAAAGATATCATATTTACCTAAAGAACCTTGTCTACCCACATGCTAGCTATCCCAGAAAAACTTGCCTATGTCCCTCTTTATACAAGAACTAATTGAATAGGCTCTGTGCATGTCTACTGGATTATATACATTTAAACTTCCCTCTGTGGGTGCTCTCTCTCTGCTGAATTCCAAAACGCATTTTTAAAGCTCTTACATAGGGAACATTTACAATGTTTTGCCTCTTATGCTTTAGCTATTAAAAGCTATACACAAGAGCTTTGAAGCCATTCCAGTAATCCATTTGCCTTATTCTCCTGGTCATAATTTGCATTGTAGTATTCAACAAGGGCCTCATTTGTTTCTTCAGTGGTACCATATTTTTTGCACAAAAAATGCTAGCCATTCAGTTAAACACTTAAAGGCTGAAATTGTCTAGGAACATGTTATATTGCTAGTGCATGATTTGATACTGAGTTCTTACCTTACTTCATAAGATGTAACCTTATACCCTGTGCATATATCATGTATCCACTGCAGAAGAAGGTAAGTTAATGCTTTTACATATTTGATGTTCATGGGTGTAAAGCATACACCTGTACACATTAGCATTTAATTTTCTCCAAACGACTACCAGTTTAAAATCCCCGAGGATTCTTGTTTATTCGTAAGTGAAAGCTGGAAGTCATTCTGCTTTCCCAAGTTTGTCCCCACACCAGAGTTCAATTAAACTTCTCCCCTTCACCTGCAAAAACAAAGTAAATATACTAAAAGAAAAGGAACCTGCAACTGAATTAGACACATATATCTGCTTGGTAAATATATACTCAGCTATATTCAGCATGGTAGCCAAGCTGTCATTCCTCACTCTTGTCTCCAGTGAAAATAAATCTCCTCTCTTTACTTTCACTGATTGAATCAGCCTAATCAGTATTATTCTATTGACTAAAACAGCAGTATCCTTTTTCTTTGATTGGTAGAACTATGGAAAACCTTGGCCAATTTTATACTCTCTATTTGTTGATTGCATTCTGAATCCAGGGGAGAAATAGGGCACATATTTTCATGCAAGAAAATACAGTAATATTCAAGAATTCAGGTTGCCTTTTCCTAAATATTGAGACAAGTGTGAATGACAAAAAAGGAACAGAAATAAAGAAGCCTATGTGTTCCACATAGTGTCAGTGTTTTGTAAAGGCTGATTGCCCAAAGATAAAAATAATTGAATGGGAGGGAAGTATTGACACAAAAATGTGAATGGGAGATATTTATGAATTATTTACTAGATGATCCCAAACCACAATTTTACAATCACATTACAAAATGTGTTCAGTCAAAAAATTATTTAATTCTGAAAGCAGAAATTATTTATAGAAATAGTACAGTTTGCCTACATACACATACACATTTATCAGAGGTAGATTAAATATGGGAAAATTGGTAACAATGAGAACAAATGATTAGTGTCAGTAGGAAAAGGCTGAGGGGGGATATGACAGAGGTCTATAAAATGAAGACAACTGATAATGGAGAATAAAGTTATCCATGAAAATCTATGGTCAGCAGGGTCAAGGAGAATAAGATGGAATTGTTAAAATATATTGGGAACAAAATATATTTAACAATTGCATGTGTCAAACAGTAAATCAGGATTATAAAAGGCAGTATTTTTTTCAGAAGGACGGATAAAAACACTGAAGTACCTATATGCCTGTTAATGTGGCATTGATCCTAGCAACTATTATGAAAAAAAAATTAAGTATTGTTTCATAATTAATACCAATTTATATAGTTTCAAGAAAAATAGGCATTGTGATACAAAATTTATCTACTTTTTGATGAAATTACAAGATTACCTGATATCCACAGCTGTTGATATAAGTTATTTATATTTTTGTAAGGCAACAAAACTGGTAGTGCAAGATATTCTTGATAAAGTAATAATATTATATAAAACTGGTTGATTTCATTGCTTTTGCTTATTCCCGCTAATATGATATGGACAAAACAATAAGCAGAAGAACTGCACAGCCTGGCAGTCCTGCACAGCCTGGCCATAGGGAGCCATTGACTGGGAAGATCAATGAGAAGACCACCTGCACCCTAGTCTTCCTAAGTCTAGTCCCCAGAGCCTGTAGTCACTCATGATATGGTCTGGACTACTCCTGGCCGCATCTTTTGATCCCCCGCAGCTGGCGCACTTCTTCCTGCCCCTCCAGAGCCTCAATCTGGGCACATGTAGGACACGCAAGGGAACCCCAACCCCCACGCTACCCTGAGGCCTCAGAAGTCCTGTCAGGCAGACCCACAGACAGGCAGCCAGGGCACTGTTGACTTATCCAAGGGGCTTGTCTGGGTAGAGGCTTCACAGGAGCTCAGGGACAGAGGCAGCAGCAGGGCAGGGTCCCTAGTTGCACTTCATGTCACCACCCCCATAGTAGGCCCCCTCCTTATTCACTTACCTGAAGTCTCTGTTAGAAGCTTCTGTGCACTCCTACATGGTGTGTACTCCTACCCATGAACTGGCCTGCAAACTGCTCCCCTGTTGGCAGTTCCTTTTCACTAGCTCCCTGGTCACACTCCTCTTCTACATAGTTCACGGTACTGGGCATGGCTTACGAACACTGAGATAGTGGGATGGATGGAGTGTCCCATGGGAGCATGAGTGGGGGTGTCCCCCATGCACTCGGTGGCAGACACAGAAGTGGACCAGAAGTACTTCTAGTCCACTTCCAGGTCCACCATGGAGCACACAGAGGATGACCACAGCTCAGCGACTGGTGCTTCCTGGGTCTACAGATGCTGATCACTGAGCCAGGGTGGCTCAGGGCAGGGGGTCCCCCATGTGCTCGGAAGCAGACCTGGAAGTGGACTGGAAGTACTTCTGGTACACTTCTGGGTCCACCACCGAGTGCATGGGGGACTCCCCCGTGCTCCCATGGGACACTCCATCCACCCCACCATCTCAGCATTCACAAGCCTTGCCTGGTACCTTGAGGTACATAAGAAAAAACATAAAGCTGTGTCTATGGCTGAATCACTGATTCTGTGAATCAGAACTGAATCTTCAGATTTGGGCA
Source organism: Crocodylus porosus (assembly GCF_001723895.1). Classification (NCBI taxonomy): domain Eukaryota; kingdom Metazoa; phylum Chordata; order Crocodylia; family Crocodylidae; genus Crocodylus; species Crocodylus porosus. Next base: position 111,605,742 of record NW_017728906.1, on the reverse strand, counting down.
AATCAAATTGGGACAGTGATTTGAATCAGCGAATTGAATCACTGTCCCCAGAACTGGGCTGAATCTGAATCCAAATTGAATACTGCCCACTTCACACACTCCTACCATACATGTCCCCTGTGTTGAGTGGTCAAAGGTTCAATATTGATATGAAAGTGAGGGAGTTGAAGAAGTACCAGCTAAAGCTGGGATGGTGGTGTCAAGATCACATAAATTATTCCAGTTTTGAAAAAATTTGGCCACCCTAATTATCAAAGGTAGATGGCAGAAAAGTGATGAATAATTGTACAATTTAGTTTTAGATATACATTTAAAAAAACTCTCATAATTACAATCTTTGGATATCACTCACAACTTTTGACAATATTGCAAGTGACTCTGGACAGTTTTGGCTCAAAAGATTAATACATCATTATAATTTATAATAAGAGACTGAGTTATATTATCAGCATGGATCCTGGTTTTCTATGTTAAAAAAAAATCACATGTATATATATGTAAGTGGTGTTTCATTTTAAGCATGGAAAGATGTGGATTTTGGTTACCTTTTTTAAATCCAAAAATTTGAGATTTTTTTTTTAATCAGAGAAAACCAGGATCCCTGATTTTGAGTTATAATACAATTAAAATGTTTGTATAGGGATTGTGTAGGTGACACTGCCAAGTCCATGTATAATAACACTGGTAGCTAGGTAATGCCAAATTAGGTACAATATACCCAAGCATATATATATTTTTACCTATGGAAATCTGTATATTGTGTTTTGAAGAAAAAACATTGTGCCTAATAAAGCAAGAAGTATAGTTTTTGCCTTATGGGCACATCTGCTCTTTTCCATCAGGAAGCCATGCTTATTCAGGATCATTTACCAACTCTAAGGAAGTAACCTAGGGAACAAAATCTCAGTAAACAAATATTTAGCAGCTAGCAACCTAATTGGGTTTTGAAAAAACTAAGTGGATAGGACCATTTATTTAAATATTCTATACAAGGGGCACATCCTCTGGCCCACAGACCACTACCCCATGCTCCTTATTCACGTGGGCACCAATGACACGGCTTGGAGCACCCCCAGCCAAGTCATGAGGCGCTACAGGGATTTGGGAGCGGGGCTTAGGGGTCTGGGAGCTCAGGTGGTGTTTTCATCGATCCTCCCAGTCTCGGAACACCAGGATCTGGGGGAAAGTTTGTTCACCAGAGCGCCCCAAGGGATGACGAGGTCGAACGGTCACAAACTCCTGCAAGACCATTTCAGGCTGGATATAAGGAAGAATTTCTTTACTGTCCGAGCCCCCAAGGTCTGGAACAGTCTGCCAGCGGAGGTGGTTCAAGCACCTACATTGAACACCTTCAAGAGTAAATTGGATGCTTATCTTGCTGGGATCCTATGACCCCAGCTGACTTCCTGCCCTTTGGGCAGGGGGCTGGACTCGATGATCTCCCAAGGTCCCTTCCAGCCCTAATGTCTATGAAATCTATGAAATGTCTATGAAATCTACAGGGGCACATCTACATGTGCACACTTACTGCACAGTAATTTAGGCGCATTCATACTGTACAGTAACTATGATGATATATGCCAACTTGGGCTTAAATCTGATATCTGCATAGTAAAGTGCCTTGGCTGTGAAGCTCCATCTCCCTGGCCCTGCCCCTGTTGGGGTACTTCTTCCAGCCCTCCAGGGTGAGCAACACAGGGCCAGCCACATGGAAGCCAAGTCAATTGGCATGGGACATGATATCTTCCTCCTCCCCTGTGTCCAGCCCCAGCCCTGACCACATGTGCCCACCCATACAGAGCCCCAGGGGTACCAACTGGACCCAGTAGGAATTGAATGCCTTTGTGGCACTGTGGGGTGAGGAGGATGCCCTGAGACAGTTCACCCATAAATGAATGCCCACATTTATGACACCTTGGTGGCTGGGATGCATGTATAGGGCCAATCCCAGTCGGCACAGCAGTGTCATGTGAAGCCCAAGGACCTGTGGGCCCAGTGGGCCCAGTGAGTAGCCATGACTGGCCATGATCATTAGCCAGAGCCTGGCACTGCACAGCTTCAGCAGCCCCACCTCCCAGACAGTGTGGGGCACCCTGCTGAGCCACACTGCAACCATGCTGCCGCCTAGGTGCTAGGAGGAGGGGTGATCCCCACTACTCCCCACTGCTCTGCACTGCATGGCAGGGGATCTGCCATGAGCCCTCAGGCCCTGATCCCTGCTGCTGCAGGTGGTGAGTGCGGGGCTTTTCTTTTTCTTTTTTTTTAAGTGCGGAGATGCTTGGGCTGGGTGGGGGATGAGGCCAGGCAGGGCATATATGGAGGCTTCTCCTATGGCTCCCCACACCCAGGGAGAGGCAGGCACAGATGGAGGAGCTGCAGGAGAACCTATAGCTGCCCGGCTGTGCCTGCCTCTCCTGCCCAATCTGAATCTCTGAATCAGTGCCAAATCAGTCCTGAATCTCCAATTCTGATGGAGCAGTGGGGTACTGGGAGCTGCTGGCAGGGGCAGGGGCAGGAGCAGGGGCGGGGGCAGGGCAGGTAGGGAGGGAGCTGCCATGTGCTGCCTCTGTGCTGGGCATGCAGCTCCCAGTCAAGGAGTGGGGCTGGGCAGGGATCAGAGGGTAGGGGTGTACTTTAAGATGGCTGCCACTTGCTGGCAGCTATCTCTGGCTCAGCATGGCGGCTAAGTGCTGGCATCCATCTGCGTGGAGGCTGGAGCTCCCCCTGGTGGCCACAGGGACACATGGCAGGCTGCTTTGACTTTAGGGGCTACATTTAGTCCCAAGTCTCCTGTACCTGTACACACCAGCTTTTATTCCGCTTACTGCACAGTAAGTTTAATGTGATGTAAATGCACATGTAGACACGCCCAAGATGAATAACAAAGATATAGATATTTTACCCTACGAAAGTAGCATATATAATTACAAGTGATAGCCAGCCTATCTTTTCTATATTTTCCTCCAATTTCCTTGAAGAACATTTTAGGCTTTCATACAAAAAAAAAAGCTTTTCTTTTAGGCAGTGTTGCATCTGACCCAGGGGTCCTGTAGAGCCAGTTACTTGCCCAATGTTGGCAGGATATGTTGCCAGTTCACAGAGCCTGACATGAATGAAGATTTTTCTGGATCCTCTTGGCTCTCATTTGGCTATAAGTGAAAATCTTGTTGAAGCCTATATACCTACAGTAAATAACCCTACTCAACTTTTAGAAAGCCCTGAAGGAAAAGGCATTTGTGTGTTGTTATGTTTACAGCTTGTCACAGTATGTGTCATTCTGTCTTTATTACTGACATAGCAGAATACATGATAACCTGCCAGCAAATGCAAGTCAACCATAGGCAGAGGTTTTACGCTTTTCTCAACTCCTGCAAAATTGGAACATGGAAGATGTTTACAGTCTGAATCAGCACATCGTAGCACAATTATTCTTCAAAATATTTAGCAATAAACATTCTGGAACTGCTTTCCAAAGATAGCTGAAAGAGTGTCATATAAGATTCTTCATCCTGTTGTGAAGCCTACAATCAATAGTGATAGATGTCAAAACTAAAAATGCTTCTGCAAGATTAGAAAATGTTTTAATGCTGGTAAAAAAAAAAGTGTACACACATGCACATACAGATCATGATCTTCCAAGTTCCCTTTCAATGTTTTATCTTACTCTGAAAGACAGGGGAGTGCACTGGTAAATTTGTAGCCTTGATTATCTCCTTAGAAAAAGTGGGCTTTTTACAGCTTATTAGTTCAATAACAACACAGTGAGTCATAAATTACCACTAGGCATGTGGGTGTATTTAGAGAGGACAGGAGCCAGCTGTTTAAACAATATCCATTGTATGAAGCTCAAAGGACATGGACACAGTGTATTCAGAGAAGTCACTTCCAATTGCAACCTAGAATTATGTGTGTACAACTTTGCCCCCCTCCCCTCCACAGCCCCTCCAAAAGTGCACACTTTATTCTTCTGGGAATCTTATGGAAAAGTTTATTTTTTACAGTTTGAGGTGGAAATTCCCTTTTAAATTAATATATAACCACTTCACTTACTTTAGTTTTCTTTGGCTGTAGTGTTCTCTGACAGTAATGTTACAGAATACAGACTTACTGCAAAATCTTTTGCAGCACGTTACCCTAACACAAGTCCTGTGCTCTGAGATCCACAAGCACAGTATGTCACATGCACTGTGGAAAGTGATGGCCCCAAGGAAGAGGAAGTAGAAAGACACACTGTAAGTAGTGGCAAGCTAGAGGAAGTTTCAGTGATTCTGACTACATGAATTCAGTAGTTCTAATGCCAGTTGCTGCTGAAAGGTTTAGCTTCTAGCTCAAAAAACATAAATAGCCTAGGTACGGACTTTGTAGCATTCCTGTAATCATGACCGTAGTGGCTGGGTGGATTTCAGTATCAGTCTCCTTTTTTCCTTAGTAATTAATTTTTGTGCCATATTCAGTGCTTTTTCTCATCAACATCATATCATTATATTGCTGTTATCCTTGCTAATATATGGATTTTTATACCTGGGAGAATTTGCTGTGAAGTAAAACAATGTAAAATGAAATTTGGGGTTGTTCTATGTCAGGTAATGTTGATACTCTGGATAGGTAATTTTATGCCTTATACACTACACTGTATTTCAAAAGAAGAAAAAATGTCTTAAGAATGATTCTACTGGGGATTTACCTTAAATGCTGTACTGAAAAAATAAATGCTGAGGTTAGATTATTTTCTCTTTAAATATTACATACCACAGCCACCAGTCTGTAATACACACACTTCACATTGACAAAAACCCAATTCTGAAAACATGCAAAAATGCTGCATCAACCACATGCAAGTCATCTTTCAGGGTGGGAGTCTCTAGTAATGGCTTCCATACTTCCTGGTCCATCATTGCACAGCCTTCCCTTTAATGAGTAAGTAGGGATGGTACTTCCTTTTTTGATCTTTTGGTTGCTCAGCATTTCCTCCCAACCACAGGGAGTAGAGACAAATTACCTTCTGATCAGCTGGTTCGCATTGCCCTTAGTGACATTTAGACCAGGCACAGACATTACACTTAAGCTGGTATAAGCAATTGGAAATTGGTAAACCCCCATAACTGAGCAGACATTCAGGTGCACACAGACTTGTTTTAAAATGGCAGAACCTAACCTAAGATAGATGTGCATTGATGTGGTCTCAGACTTAATCAATTTAGGTAAGACTGGTATGTCAAACTTCTAGGTTGATGTATGCTAGCATCCCAGGCTGCTTTGTGGCCCTCACTAGCCCTCTTTTGCAGGGATGTATGCTAGCACTCTGCCCACACTCAGCTGCTCTGGCTGAGTGGCTATCCAGCTCTACACCTAGGCTTTCACAGGGCCAAATCAACACAGCCCCTCTGCCTTGCCCTGTCCCCTGCCTCCAGCCAGCTGTCAACTGCAGAGGGTGGGGGAAGGGACCATCTATAGCTCAATATTTTTCTATCTTTATATAATGTCCCTAGGCATCCAGACACTTCCCCCCCTCACAAAAGGGTGAACATGTGTTCTGTTCACTCTCTACATTGCCTATAGAAACCTGCATAGGTTAAATCAATTTTGCCTCAGACTTTTTGTAGTTCTGTAGTTGTCTGTAAGTAAGGCCAGATTTTAAGTTAACCCATTTATTTAACAGCAGAAGTAAATTATTACATTAACAGAAAACTAGAACCACAATCAGAATAGTGTTTATCCTACCATGATAGTTGTTTGTTCTAAAATGTGTCATTTTGAAATTAAGTACACAGGAAAAAATCTGAGCAAGAGCACTTTCCTGTGTACTCTTTATTCTTGTTAATTATACATCAATCATTTTTTATTTTTTTGTATATTGGCATTGTGGGGCAGGGGTGGAGGCACTGAACCAATGATAAGAGTGTTCTGGTGTCAAGGAATTTAGCCTTTCTCAAATATTCTGACATGAATACCCAGAAAAGTTATTTTAGAATCTGATGCAATGCCTACTGAACTTTACAACATCCTTGTCACTGAATTTGAGATCTGGATCTGGCTCACCATGACCAAATATTTCCATATAATATTTAAAGTGAATCACTTTAAGATCACTATGTCATACCCATTAAAATGGAAGAATAAATGGCACTAATATATAACTGGGTTACCAGGATACTACTGAAAAAAAGACACTGAAGTATTTATATTAGGTTAAAACATAATCATTTCAAAGTAACGTGTTAAAATGGTGGGATCATTAGTTAAAGGACCTGAAACCACAGGAATCTAATTTCAAATAACTGTCATGTCTTTTGTACTCTGGAATTGTCATGGCTTAGCAGTTTGCTTTAATTTTAACTTTACTTTTTAAGAAGACTGCAGGTCAAATCTAAAGAACAAATTACTTCCTGTGCCCCATTGTTTAGCCTCTAATAAGAACCTGAAAAATAAAAGATCATAGAGGGTGATATCGCCTTTGAAGATTCTAAGAGTAGGTTTCATAAGGATGGCAGACTTCTGCAATGGTTAAAAAGAAAACCTTTGAAGGTATCAGAAAGTACTTCAAAAATTGGATATATCTTTTTATATTTCACCTCCTAAGCTTATGTTTAAAGTTCTAGAAAAAGTGAACTAAAACGAGAATGAAATAATTGTAATTATAACTATTACTTTAATTATTTTCTTAGGCCAATGAAGAAAAGAAATGCACATAGGGTGCTGTTGTTTGTAGATCTGAAAATATATAATTTTAACCATATTCTGTTTTTATTTTTCAGAACGATATTCTTGAAATTCTATAGCCCTGATTATGACTTTGTACACACTAGTTATTGGTTCCACTGAGATGATATATACGGAACACTTCTCATAAATTCCTTGCTTTAACAAAATTCAATGGTGCTAGAACGATAGAGGGAAATCAGCCTGTAGAAATAGGGTTGCTGCTTGATCTAACCATTAGCAATGGCAATCTTATCAGCAGCTAAGAGCACTCTGTATTGGCAGCCTGCTATTTAAATTAGTCTAAGAGGTCTTCATTAGAAGTTCACTGATCCTTTGGATCAGCAGGATTGCTTTGGCTGTTTACTCATGTCTTTTTTTTTCTTTTTTCTTTTTTTTTTTTACATATAGCCGTCCACCAGAGTCTTAATTTTTTTACTTACATAGATCCCTAGTGCTCCTGGCCTTTCTTACTGTGACTGGCATAAACTGTCACTTTTTATTATTAAAGAAAAAGAGAAAATACTGACAACGCGTGTGCGTCTTCCTTTCCGTAGTGCATGCTGTCATTCGTAATTGTTCCTTCTGCATCATTTGTCTCTTCTCTGAAGTTATTTTAGAAGCATCAAACATTTCAATAAAGTCAAAGTTAATTATGGATGATAAAACGTTACTATTTGCAGTAAAATATTGTAAATTGTATACATTCTTTATGCTGTGACATACCAAACAAGAATACATATTTTTAAACTTAACAAATGGTATAAAAGACACAAAAGATAAATGTAGTACATAGCTGTATGAACAATTACTTTACCATAATACCAGTCAAAAATTACTATTTTTTTTAATGAAAAAATCTTTTTTTTTTTTATTTTAAATTTTCAGGGAGAACACACTTTGGCTTTGCCAATTTTTTTTTTCCAATTTTCTGCCAACAACACTGAAAAGATGCATTTCTTTTTGTATCAGCTTGACTCAAACAAAAAAAAATGCAATTTGTTGAGAATAATTGAAATGTTATGTCACTATGATAAAATTTAACTTTCCAGGTACGGATTGGACAACAAATCCTAATAATATTGGAAGGCCGAAAGTGTAGGGATAAAATGAAGATTGTCAAAGGCCATGCTGAATTAGACTTTGAAAAGGACATTAGAAACAAGAAGTAAAAGATTCTTGAACCATTAAGAAAAAAAAAGAGGCAGGAGAAAAGAAATGGGGCTGTTGTGCACAGGGATGAGGTTGAAGGTGAATGGAGCTAGACTGTTCTCAGTGGTGGCAGATGACAGAACAAGGACCAATGGTCTCAAGTTGCAGCAAGAGAAATTTAGGTTAGATATTAGGGGGAATTTTCTCACTAGGAGGGTAGTACAACACTGGAACAAGTTACCCAGAGCGGTTGTGGAATCTCCATCCTTGGAGACTTTTAAAATCCAGCTAGACAAAGCTTTGGCTGGCATGATCTACTTGGGGATAGCCCTGCTTTGAGCAGAGAGATGGACTGCCCTTCCAACCCTAATTTTCTATGATTCTATAATTGTATGATTAGAGATGATTTGCCCCAAATGATGTATTGCCCAGCAATGTATTGCTCAAAATGAAAAGAATGCTTTGCCTCAGTTTTCTAAAAGGATGTTGCTGATAAAAGTAGGAAAACTGTGGAATGACTAATAGGAAAAAATGTATATAAATTTCTTCATTTGATTTGGAATCTCTATATTAGAATTCCAAAGAACTAGGTCAGAAAATTAGAAATTCAGTAGGCCAGATTTTTAATAGCTTTATTGAATTGGAGGTGGTTTTGCATGATCGGAGAATAACAAGTGTATATGTATACTTGAGGAACAAAAAAAGCTTATCCAAGAAACTATAGATGTCTTCCTATGACCTCAACAGTCAAATATATTTTCAAGAGAGGGAAGGGAGAAGTGGACATGGAAATAATGGAAAATGGTAGTACTAAGATTCCCAAACTTGCTTTATATTTCTTTTTGTTAAGGTAAGTAGTTTTCAAGATGTGGAAACTGCAGTAGATCTAATTAACCTGGATTGTAATAAATCATCTGATATGCTGTCACACTGGAAATTATTAGTAGAGAAAATAGGGATTCTGTAGGAATGTGCCACATGTCACAAAAAGGACTGTGCTAATGAAATGTGCAGCTGACAGAAATGTTGGGAGGTATTGTCAACAGAGGATGGGGTGGAAATAGTGTATTGGAATTGAACTGGGTGATCATGATGACTGGAATAATAGAAATGGCATTAAATGTAATAGTGCAAAATTCAAGACCATGCAATTAGGACTAATGGAAATATATTCTACTATTAGCTGAAAACTCATCATTGAATAACAATAGAAGACTGAAAATACATGGTTGCATTTGCCAGACACAGAATGTAAACAGAAATATGATTTTAACATGTATCAGAAAAGGTTATTTCAGCAGAGATAAGGAAATATTATTGTACAGAGTATTAGGGAAACATAACCTTGAAATCCATGTACAGTTTTGGCCACCTGTGTTTAATAAAGTTTAATTCACACTGGATCAGGCCCCAAGAGGGTCTTCTAAGATAATCAGGAAGTTGACATTTCCTGTTTTCTGAGAGGAGATATTAAGAATATGCCTTGTCTCATCTAGCAAAATGAGTTGTTTCTTACTATAAATACATAAAAGGTTATACTGAGGGAAGGAAAATAGTTATTTAAGATAGCAGCTTAATGTTGGTGGAAGAAGAAATGGGTACAAAATAGTCATAAATACATTTGTGCTACAAATTAAAAGGTTTCTAACCATGGGAGTGATATTCTAAAATAGTTTTCCAATAGGAGTAATGGTTCCAAAAATGCCAACTAATTTTGAGATGGAGATGAAGAATTTCTGACTTTGAATATATGAAGTATTGCCTGCAATAGCAGAGAAGTGAACTTAATTACCCTGGAGACCCTGTCCAGTTCTATGTTTTTATGTTTCAGCTCAGTTCAATAACAGTAACAATAACATGGTAAAATGTGGATTTTAGGTTCCTTTTTTAAAACATAAAATTGTGGGGGGAGGGGGTGGTAATCAGAGAAAAGCATGATCTCTGTTTATGACTTAGTCTAAAGAGACAGATGAGATTGGGCGCATCTACGTGAGACCCTGAAAGCGCAGTAAACAATTCTACTGTGTATTAGCGCAACATGGTGAAAGCCGTGCTAATGCTCTAATGTGCAGTAGAATTAGTCTACTGCAAATTAACACCATGTAAAAGATGTGTGCTGATGCTACTGCACGGTAGCACTGATTATGAAGCATTAAGTTTCGTACCTGTAATAACAGGTACGAAACTTAATGTACCATAGTTATGGTGAATTAATACATGTGTAGGCATGCCTGATGTGTTACAAAAGTAGGTTCACTACAGATTTTCAGGAACTTCAACAGTGTGGAATAGAATCATACTTGGTCACTTAAATCCATGTATGTGCCCAATAGGGCCTCCTTAGAAACATTCATACTACCTACTAAAAATGATGGTTTATTCTGCTTGTATCTCAGCTAAGATTACCGATTCTGCTTTTTCCCTGCCCCTCCAAATATTGCTAGGATTCTGTGTGTTATTAGCTCAAAAGTAGATGTGACTTAAATTTATGGACATCTAGCATAAACCATTCCAAATTAGTTTGTTCTGATGGTCTGAAGCTTCATCTGTCAAAATGGAGACTTTGTATTTCTGACATAAACAATGGTGTTACTCTAGTAATGGAATTTTTTTAATTATATATATATTTATATATTTAGTTAATATTTAAGAAGAAACTCAAACTCTTTGATAACAATAACTTTTAAAAATTGCTTTCCGTACTCATGCTCTGCCCAAGAACAGTTAAATATTTTAAAACAAAACTGACTAAAACATTTTAATTGCAGAATAAATTATATTTCTATTCATGACTTTGTTAGCAAGTTTGAATTTTAAAAAAGCCCAAATAGCACTATATTAGAAAAATTGAAAACTCCATTTTTGCTTGACTGCCAAATCATTTCTTATTCTTTTTTTAAAGATAGCAAACATATAGGGAGTAAAAGAAATAGCAGGGACTAAGTTGTTTATGTAACACCTATTTAGTTTACCTTTTGATTGTTAAAAAATAATCACTGATTTTTTTATACACTGTTGCATTATAGTTTAAATCATTTATAAGTTCTGTTGTTATCTAATTAAACGCAACAGTTAGATGATTTCAGAGCATTTATTTTAACTTCTTTTCCCAGTTCAAAGGAAATTCAATTTTCTAACAAGCACAAGAATTTAACTGAATGTTTCCATGGATGAGTGCAATGGTTTTTCATTTTGGAACTATAGATATGATATGTACACAGTTTGAGGGGAAGAAAATGAGTCTAAGACAATAAGTACAGTTAAAGCAAAATTAGTTTAGGTAATCTTAGAACATTCACTTACTTTATAGTGGTTTAAAAATATAAATATGGTATGAATTAAAGAGTCTCTTTTTTGATTTCTCCTCAGGGTAGCATGAAAATACTGTCATTAGAGAAATCATTTTAAAAAATGAAACAGTTGCCAGATTAACAGAGTTGTGTTGTCAGCTATAGACTGACATTAAAAAAAAATCAAAGGTCCATTTATAACTCTCATCTATTTTATCTTTGTTTCTGTTTTGTTTTAGTTGGATACATTGATTTTTTTTAAAAGCTTTTTCTTGTATACTTGGGCTGCCAGTTCTATCCCTTTTGTTAGTGATTTCAGTATTCTAAGGTACTGATGTCAGGGATCCTGGTTTTCTCTGATAAAAAAATCCCCAATTTTTTGATTAAAAAAAGTAACCCCAAATCTACATTTTTCCACGATTAACATGAAACACCGTTATGTATATCTTTCTCTATATTAGTGACATTCCATTTTAATCATGGGAAAATGTGGTTTTTGGGTTACTTTTTTAAATCTGAAAATTGGGGATTATTTTTTGTTATCAGAGAAAACCAGGATCCCTGTTTATAAGGGAACATAATATTTTGCCTACATGCAAGGTAATCATACTGAAGTTGCAGTCCTCCAGCATCCCAGGGCGCAGTGTCCCCTCTCCCATTCTTCTTTACTATGTGGACAAACTTTCCACCCCTTAAGCTCTAGGGTGTTGGTTCTGGCACCAAGTGGGTGATTCTGGCACCAGGACAACTTCCCCTCTCACCCTGGGAAACTTGTGACTTTCCCATCTCTCATGGTCAACCCCATGCAAACTGCTTGCAGAGGACATGCCAACTAGCAAGTAAAAAATTTCCCTCTACTTCCAACTCAGCCATCTTCTCCAGTCTGAGACAAAGGAGCCTCCACCCCTGCCCTGAACCCCATCAGATGGGCATCTAATTGGAGCCATGATGGGGTGCTGGACCTCATCACAATCTAGGGAGAGGAGAAGACCATCACTATGATTATAAAGGAGACAAAAGGCAACAGGCAAAATCACGCCATTTATGCAATCCAGATGATGGCCTAAGGGCATCACTGAGACTGGCTGCAGATCCGGACCAAAATTAAGTCTCTAAAAGCACTCTAAACGAGAGAAAGGGATCCCAAATCAGTGTCCAGTGCAACCAGGACCCAGACCCCCTTCCAGAAGAAGCTTGCTGAGATCCTACAGAAGAACCATGCTGTTGCTTCTCACTATACAATGCAATACACAAACTTAGGCTGGTCCATTGTGATAAGCAAGAGGGGGATAGCAATGAGACAGCCTCCTCCTAGCAGCTGCCTGCTGTCCTGCAGGATTGTACCGAAGATTTTTTGTCCTCTCTGACCCTCTTCCTGAGCCTTGTTACTGAACATAGGACCCAGGAGACCCAGGAGAGGGACCAGGGACTGGATGCGAGCAACTCAGATGAGATGGGCATTGATAGCACAGCAGGAAACCTTCCTGGTAAGTCAAGGTGAGGGAAGGATCACTGGTTTTGGTGCTTGAGAGCTTTGGAAGCTGGTGAATGTGGGTTTGGAGGGACTTGGGGCTCTGGGGCCTCTTAGCTTGGGGTGTCTCTGGGGCCTAGTTTGGGGTTGTGTACCTTTGTATATTGGTATACCTTTGTATAACCCCAGCTAGCTAGGTGCTGGGGTTGCTGTTCATGCTGGTTGCCTGCTCACCTCAGCAATTGACCAGAAGGGCGAGGGCATTGTGTTGTGTACAATGCATGAGTGATATCAATCAGTGGCACACGCGTACATTGCCCATGGGAATTCTGTGTGGGTCAATGGCCATCCAGCTAGGCCTATCCAAGGGTTAACAGTTTAATTCAAGGACTATCCACGGCCCCAACCATCATCTCCTGACCATAGCCCCACATGGCCCAATGCCCCAACACAGTCAGCCCTGAACCTGCTCTGCTCTGGTTCTTTGCTTTCTACTCCTAGCCACCAAATCTCCTATTCTGGAGTGGTCTGTGCTCTACAACTTGGCTGGCCAGCCTCCATCCTGCTAGGAGCAGCTGTGGGAGAATTTCAGTTACCTTGGCCCAAGTAACCTTGGTTCTTTTGAAATTTACAAGAGTGTCTGGCTGCTCACTGCTAATGGCGTGCCAAAGCAGAACCAGGGTTGGGAGTTGTAGAGCCAGTCAGAGCTTTTCTCCACTTCCCAGGCTGGGGGTTAGGCCAGGCAGTAAGCAGCCACCAGGGTGGCCTGGAGGCTGCCAGACAACTGTGCCTCCACTAGCTTCTCCAGCTATAGGCAGCTGGAGGGAAGAAGCTTTGCCCTCAGGGTCTTCTCCACTCCTTGGGGCTTGGGAAGGGTATGGGGGATGGCAGGCAGTGAGCAGCCACTGAGATGGGCAGGGGCCTGATGGAAAATGGTGTCTCTGCCAGCCACTCCAAACACAGGAAAGTGGTGGCTGCAGTCCCTGCCACTACATTGAGAGGCCCAGGGTAGGAATCCCTGATCTGGCCCCTATTGTGCTTTCCCCCAGCCCTAAAATCTCACTTCCCAGACTGATCTGTGCCCTGCAACTTAGCTGACCATCCTCCATGGTGCCAAAAGGAGCTGTGGAAAAATTTCAGTTTCCTACTGGTAACCACTGTTCTTTTAAAATTAACAAATGTCTGGCTGCTCAGTGTTCACAGCTTGCAAAACAGGGCAAGGGCTGGGGACTCTCCTGGGCATTCTCTACCACTCCCTGGGATTTGGGATGGGCCAGGGCAGGAGCTGGGCAGTTAGTGGCCACTGGAATGACATGTGGGGAGCCACGCAATGACCTCAGTTACACTGAACCTTTCCCAGGAGCTCCCCCAAACAGCCCAAGCAATGCAAAGCTTCTGGTTGCATTCAACAGTCAGCCCACTTCCTTTCCACTCCAAGACTCCCCTTTGCCTCTTCAAGGAACCTCTCCTCTCCAAGACTCTCTCTCCAACCCCCACCCCCCACTTCATCTCAGGGTATAAACCAACAACAGTGAAGACAAAGAAAAGGGTTTTATATGTGAACCATTCATTAGGTCCTGTGTTTCTTCCCTTCTAATGGCCTGACTCTTCCCATGGCCTGAGGCAGTCTGAGGTTGGCACCATGGTATGCTGTCATCTTTCTACATGTCATCTTTCTGGCTGGTAGACAGCTCAGGGACATGGTGTGATGTTATCCTACAGGATGTAATCTCTCAGGGTAGCAGATGGGCAGACAGGTGACTTGGGGGTACGAGGTGAATTTGGTTTGTTTGGCTGGCTGTAACTGCAAGGAGTGATGCTCTTTGGGTATACCATCTTCACTGGACCAGGCCCACTGCAGGGTACCATTAATTCCTTATTTCACTGCCAGGTAGTCTTCTAGTGAAAGGAAGCTGTAGTACAGCCATAGGAAGTTTTCAAGAGAAACCCACAGTTTCCACAGGATTACCAAACATTCCAGAGAGCCATTGTTGCAAACAGCTCCCTTCCACAGCTCCAGGACACCCACAGGCATAATAGCTTGAAGAAGTAGCAAGGCATAGCCTTCAGAATCACTACTTGTAAGATCAAAGAGGTGTACTCTGTGTTTCCTAAACACTCTTGCCAGGGAGATTTCACTCAGAGTGCTAAGAATTTGGGACTAGGACAGGAGAGAAAAGTTATGAGGCTTTTTCTTGGGGACTGATGGGGAGAGTGAACAGCCTGATAGATAGCCATGCTTACGTTGGACTTTGGTCTTGCTGTTCTCATTGAAGGGCCCGGGGACAGCAAGGCAAGCCAAATTTCCTGCTCATAGGCGGCATCTACATGAGACACTACTGCATAGTCATTACTGCACATTTATTAGTACTTGTATAAACAAGTACTTGTATAAAAAGTACTAAAAATGTGCAGTAACCTGATTTAATGTTCAGTGGTGCCGGCAAATACCATTTTGTATCACTACTTCACAGTAGCCTAATAGTACTGAGCAGTAGTGTCACGTCATGTTTTTTTTGTAGTATCGTTTTTTTGTAGGATATTGTGCATTAAGCATCTCATGTAGGTGCAGCCAGACTGTCTTAAAACTTATAGCAATATCAAAGTCTGCACTGTTTAGGCACTGGTCAGTGTTTGTGTGGGACTGAATGAATGGCTGAGTTGGACCATTGGAAACACTCTTAAGGCCATTTCTTCTTTCTTTTTCTTGTCTCAATTTCTAGAAAATCACACAGTGAGAAAAGGCCTCCACATCTAGAAGCACAAGGCCTCAAGTGGACACTCTGACTCAGAGGTTGTCTTGTAGCTGAAGGCATCAGGGGATCACCATGATCAAGTCCTTGACAATGTCTCAGAGTCATCTGGACACAAAGCCAACACTAATGAGAGCTGGTTTTCTACCTACAGGCTCAAGCAGGAATAGACAGCATTCTAAAGGCTCTTCCATAATCCTCAGTGACTGGGGTAGAGCAAGTGATATCCTGGGTGTGTGATGCTGTGAAGGCATTGAAATACTTCCTGGGTAATGCTGTCACTGCCACCAACAAGACAAGCACAGCAGTAGAGAGAGTAACTACTTCTATGACCATGGTTATAGAGAGGATGGCTACTACTGCAGACATGGAATGCTATGGCCATTGTTATTAAGAAGGCAACTTCTGCCATGGAGGAGTACTAGCCTGTGCTTCACCCGTGACCACAGGCATTGGCCCCAGTGTCCAGCTAACCGGAACTACCATGAAGGCTGACCACTAACTCCATGGTAGAAGCAGGTTTCCCCACTTCTATCCCTGGCTGGCAGTTGTCATCAGATGGTCAGTGGAACTGTAGGGAGACTCTACTGGCATGCCATATGCATGCTTGACCACATTATAGCTGCTACTACCCCGTAAGGTTGCTACCACCTAGCGTGACAGAATGGCAAGCAGGTCGTGTGGGTCTTAGTGGCACATCCACCAAATGCCCCAAAAGGGGGAGTTATTCCCTTCCCAGGTGATGCAGGGAGTGCCACTAACATCCCAGATACCTGCACCCCAACTGTGGAGGGAGTGCCATCAGAAGACAGCTGCTAAGCTTTGATGATGACCTGGGTCAGCATCCCAAGAGTAGTCAGAACACCTGGCCATGTAAATGAAACTCTCAGGCTCAGGAAAGTGCACTCACTTCACACTGGGGTGACACGCAGCCAGCATGCCACAGCCCTTGGAGGCATAAGAGGAAATGTTAGCCATCCCGCTGTCTATGCCATGGTTTTGTTTTGTAGCTTGCATCATGTTTCACTGTTTGTGTTTGCACCCCTTTGCCATTTGCACTACAGTTTGCAACTTGCACATGGATGGGTTTGTTGATTTGGAAACAATAAAGTTTGCCCTTTTTGTACATGTTTACACTGAAATGAACTTTGTGTATGCTTCTTGCCCACCTCTCTCAACATCATTCCCTGCATGTACCCTCTCCAGTTTGAGACCTAATATGAGCCCTGGTTTCCCCACACACTCACATGCCCCTGCCAGCCAGCCCAGGCAAGCTCCCCTACACCTTCTCCCTCCAGCCTGCATGTGTACTTAAAAAGGACAGGAGGTAGTTGCCATGAACTTCCAATTCTGTTCCTCTGAATGTGCCTCAGTTTCCCCACATGTTACCTCATCCTTCCATTTTGCCAAGCATTCCCTTCCCTGACCTCTCCCTCCCCAACCCCCTTACTCTTCCAGTCCCACCTTTGGAAGCTTCACTTGTAGGTTGGCTTCTTTCCCAGCACATCCACCCCCCTCTACACTGCAGTGATAACTAAGGTGGGGGTTAGTTCTTATTGGGGT
Organism: Crocodylus porosus; assembly: GCF_001723895.1. Taxonomy (NCBI): domain Eukaryota; kingdom Metazoa; phylum Chordata; order Crocodylia; family Crocodylidae; genus Crocodylus; species Crocodylus porosus. Next base: position 111,588,814 of record NW_017728906.1, on the reverse strand, counting down.
ATATACTGCAAAGCACAATGCCAGCAGTGCACAAGTCTTTCGTGTATCAGGAGAGACAGTCCTCCCCCAGGCCCACAGTGCTTAGGCGATGGGTGGGAGGGGGAAGGTAGGAGCACCGGTGCCCCTCCCCCCAAAAGTGCCAGATGGTGCTCCCAGAAGAGTGGCTACAGCCACTTCTGAAAATGGCCACAGCCACTTTCAGTAGCAGCCGCAGTGATTGGCCGTGGGAGCGCCCCCCACCACCCGTCAGCAAGATTGGTTGTGGGAGGACCCCTCTCCCTGGTTGCTGACTAGTCACTGGAGGCAGGGGCACATGCCCCCCCGACTAAGGTGGCACCAGTCACCCATGCAAATGTATATTTGTTTCCTGGTAAAACATGTGAATTAACCTTAAGTTACAGTCCCAGTGAAGAAATCATTATGAGTTTAAAAACATTACTTATCTAATGTATTCATTCTGTTTCTTGTATCCTGGCAGGGTTTTAATAGAACCTCACTCGTTACACTAATGGTGGTATGACCATCATGCCATCATCATCATTGACTGTTTGAAACAATTTGTTGATTTCATACATGAGTTAAAATTGGTGATTAAAAAGAAAGAAAGAAAAAAGCAACGTCATCACAAGATCTCTAATTTAGTATTTCCTAAGAATGCACATTATACACAGTAGAATGCTTTTAGAATGAGCTTTTTTCATACCCACACTTGAACTGGGCACAGCTGCAGTTAAGGCGTCATTGAGCAGTGCAGAATGTGCACTTCAGAGACAAAAATAAAAGTCCATGTTTCAAAATGCCTTTCACCAACCAAGCCTCTGCCACTTTCAGCAATGCTTCACTGATGTCTAAGCCATTTTCAACACTGTGATATATTTTTCCTTTCAACACACATACATCATTTCTAGTAACACTAATGGGAGTTCAGAGTGTACTTCAGGAAGAGAATACTCATCTTTTTTAAACTAAGAGAAATTTCTTTCTTCTCCCTTTTTTCCCCCCCTGAAAAACACTGAGAAGCAGATTACTGTATAATCTTAATAAGATGTCTAAGGTGTGCTTTATGTGGCCATTAACACACATTTCAAAGAGCTGAAGGTAGTAAGTCTTTGGCCTTGTGCCTCATAGGGTAACCAAAGAGTGTAATAATGACCCTGTAAAACATGTCCTGTTATGTACTATTGTATAAAAAATTCTAAATCCCCAAACTGTATTTTGTTCCTTGTCATTATTTACAATTCAACTTTCCTTTTTAAAAGTGTGCTTCTTTATTAGTATGGACTTTATGGAAGAATGTACCATAGCATCCAATTATGCACAACTCCATAAAGTCTGTTTCTTATTATCCATTCTCTTATCTAAAATCATAGGTCTTAAGAACAGCATTATTCTGTTATTGTTTCAGGGAGGCATCTTAAAAGATAAATTTTGTTAAAGATATTAATGGGAGGTTTCTATAGAAGATTGAAATGTCCTGAAGGCTGTTCAAGTATTTTAGGAAATATGGAGTGACTCCCCTGCATCTTCACAATATGGATTTACAAAAGTATTCCTGGATGTCTGTAGATTCTGACTCTGGTTTCACTCACAGACTAAATAGTGTACTAGCACCTGTGGGAACAAATAGAACTGTCACTTCACAAGAGACAGAGGGACTTTATATAATCTATAAAAAAATAATTTTTGCTCTGAGATCAAGGGGAGTAATTGCTTTGTTTCCTTCCCTCTACCCACTTCCCCACTCTTCATTTGCCTTAAAGAAACAATCTCCTTCCTTTAATTAAAAAAGGATAAGGTTTCAAGGGCTGTTGTCATGGACATGAGTTAAGACTGCCTCTTGAAATTCCCATCCTAAACCATTTTACTTTTTCCAACTCCATATAGCTCTTGTAATATGTGTTCCTCCATCCAATTTCCATGCAGGTCACTACAGTATAATATTACAATACTGATTATAAATACAATAATCTTTACCTAGGTAAAGTGAAGACTTGGGTTAAATTCTTCCCTTGTGTGGATCATGGTACCCCACTGAAGTTAAGGTGTCACTAAGGGAAGAACTGGTTCCTGTTTCTTTAGCCACTAGTTATTTTTAATCAACTTTTGGCAAAATCTTCCCAATAAAGCTGCTGTAAAGCATCTCAATACTCTTTGTATTCCATTATAATGTACCTTAGAATTTTTCAGACCCACTAGTAGCAAAACTAAGGGCCTTTCTGTCTCTTACTCCCAAATAAATCAGGGTCAGGCCACTTACTGAGTTAATTGCAATAATTGCATTAATTGAGCTAAGTCTTTTTCCCATTCAAATTTGCCAGATTTTTATGGATGCCATTAATTATTCAATGTATACAATGCATACAACCTTTTGTTGCTTGTATAGACAGTACTCTCCATTTGAAGACTTGCTACTTGGGCAACAGATCTGACATTTGTACCGGATGAGGCTCTGACTTATAATTGTTTTAAGAACTCCTAGCAGCCACCTCATTTTGTTTTATATAAACAAAGCTCAATTGTGCAAATAGCTACAGCAAGTGAATGGAATACATCATTTTTCATGATGTCTAACATAGTTAACAATGATGATAACCATCTTAGATACATCTCTCTAACAGCTGAGAATAAATATGTAGATTTTGCCTCTGAATAAAAGCAATTACTTTTAATTGTGAAACATCTTTTTTAATATACTTTACATGACATTTCTAATTTATTAATTAAAACCACAGAGTCTGAGTCCCAGCTGTCTTTTGCTAAGGGGTTGTTGTAGCTAACTGCTTCACTGCACAAATTGTTTTAAGGGAAATGTTTGTAATGATTTATTAGTTGTTAACTGTCAATTCAAGAGCAAGAGAAAATGTTTTGTGGGCTGGCAAACAATCTGGGATTTTTTATGTTTTTAATAACCTCCCTTCTCTCCACTTCATAAAGAGTGTGATCAACAGGGATCCTGTTTTTTTTCTGATTAAAAAAAAATTCCCAATTCTTGGGTTTAAAAAGTAACCCAAAATCCACATTTTTCCACGATTAAAAATATATATATATATATATATATATATTTATTTATAGTG
>NW_017728906.1:111579180-111585640 GCF_001723895.1 Crocodylus porosus | reverse complement strand
TATAGTGGTTTTTCATTTTAATCATGGAAAAATGTGGATTTTGGGTTACTTTTTAAATCCAAAAATTGAGGATTTTTTTTTTAATCAAACAAAAGCAGGATCCCCAGTGATGAACTTACGGAAAAGGAAAATCCTGCATTCAGAATTGTTGTTTTATCCTTCAGCATAGAGCTCAAATATAGACCTGATTGGTCCTCAAATGTAGCCTGCAGGATGACTGTAACCCTTTTGTTCATGATAATCTCTGATAACCATTTCTTAAACAGAGAAGTATGGTCCATGGAACAACTGGTACTAGCACAAAGATCTTCCTCGTGAACATCTGATCGCTACTATATCTTTTAGATTGGTCTAGGGGTACCTAACCTGTGGTACAAGCAGCCTCTTTATGTGGTATGCAGCAGATCAGGAAGAACAGCAGCACACAGGGCGGGAAACAAAAAGCAGCAAAATGGGCAGGGAATATTGGGAGACTTCCAGGCAATCAGAAAAAAGAGCAGAAGATAAGGCTGGGAGCAAACAAATCAGAAGATCAGGCAGAGGAATGGGATCCGAGGAAGCTTGAAGAGGACTAATATGGTGCATACCTACTAGGGGGTGTGTGAAATGGGCCATATTTGATTCAGATTTGGCCTGAATCGGGGACAGTGATTCATTTAATTGATTAGGATCACTGATCTCAATTCAATTCAGCCGAATCTGAAGATTCCAGTCCGTCATGATGAAATTACAAAGCAACAGAAGTTTCAGTTGTTTGTCAACAGTAATTATATTAAATAGATCACAGCCAAAATAGATGAGCAAAAAAAGGGTTTATGGAAGTAAGCGATTCCTCTGGAGTTATAGATTTTGGTATAGGGTACAGAGCAAAGTCTTCTGTCAAGTTCATAGTTTATGTAAAGTGTTACAGAAGCACTTCTGGCAGTAGATACAACAAACACATTCATTCCTTAAGGCACAAATGAGTTTCTTCCACATATATTTATTTTAATGTTTTAAAATTCATAGTTTTCTGACAGGTTTTTGCCATTCCCTGTCGGATGGCTATGAAATCTATATATTTTGGTATTACCAAAATTTGGGAGGATACATTAGTTCTTATACAAAAATGTCTGTAAATTATTTGAATAAGCAGGTATAGTCAGTTAGTTCAAGTTGCTCTGAGATCATGAAATAAACTATATTTTTCTTTGCCTAATACTCTAAGGAAAGCAAGTATTTATCCCTATGAGTTCTATCATTAATAACAAAATGGTGTTCCAGGCACTTGATATAAATGGCCTGCATTTCTTATGATTTACTGAAAGTGGTTATCATTTCAGTAAATGCCATTACTTTCTACCTCGCATGATTCAATTACTTGGAATGTTTTCCTTCTCTCTTTGCTGTAGTTAACAAAATATCAGATCTCTTGCAGCTTTGTGAAGGCTTAGTGAGCTCATTGTCATTTGCATTCATCTGCGTTCAGCAGTCAAAGATTCAGCACATACGTTTATTTTTAAAAAACCCCAACTACTTTATCAGAGGTATTTTATCCACATGAGTAGGTAGACTCTTAAATGTATCACATGCTTTTGCAATGTTATACAATTAATAGTTCCTTAACTGAGGCATCCTTAAAACAAATCATGAAATGAAGCATCTGTATTCAAGAAGGCTTTTATTGGATGTTCTTAGCCATAAATGTTCAGCCATACATTAGCCACAAATACATACTACATAGTTTACTGTGCATGCTATAGGTTGTGCTGTTCTAAGTTTCTTCAAAATGGAATATTTTTTTCTTTCTCAATGCGGAATATAATGATGCTATGCTAGAAGTCTCTAGCTACAACTCTGTCCAAGGATGTGGATGCCAACATTAGCTGAAGAATCTTATAAAAAAACCCCAAATTTTTAATATGTTTCAGTAGCAAGCTTTGAAAGTTTATGCTACAGCTGAGAACATCTGTCTTTTAATATGCTTTTCTTCACTTGACATTATCATCAAAAAAAATTAAGAGCCTGGGAATATGCTGCTAAAACAACACAAACAACCTGAATGCTGTCAAGTGAGTGTTCATAAAATTGAAATTCTAGCTGTAGTTTGTAACAAGAAATGTTTTTTTCTGTTATCTTTCAAGCCAGGAATTTGTTTACAATAACACTGATTGGAAATATTTTCCCACTAATTGTTGTACCAAATCAGCAATTGTTTAAATTAAAATGTTGTTGTGAATCCCAGAGTCTCAATGATTGCCAGTGATGTCCCTTGTTCCTTTTAGTCTTCCAAGGACAGTGACTGTGATCTTATGCCTTTAGATTATGGACAATAGGTTTAAATGCATTTTAACATTATATTAAATTCATGAAGAGAAAGTGCCTTGACAAATAAGAAAACACTAGTAATAACTAAACAATTTAGATATTAGAAGAAATCTGGAAGCAGAAATGTGCTCTTCTGACCCAGATTGTATGTTGTGCTTCTAAGAAAGCAGGAGGGAACTCATTTCAGAAAGGGAAGGGGATTGGGATAAGCAACAGGGGAATGGGATAAGCAACAGAATACCTTATCAATCCCTGACATAACAAGGAATAATGGCCACAAGTTGTTGGAGAGTAGGTTTAGATTAGACATCCGTAAGAACTACTTCATAGTCAGGGCAGCTAGGATCTGGAACCAACTTCCAAGGGAAGTGGTGCTGGCTCCTACCCTGGGGGTCTTTAAGAGGAGGCTTGGTGCCTTACTGGCTGGAGTCATTTGAGCCCAGTTTTTTCTCCTGCCCAGGCAGGGGGTCGGACTTGAGGATCTACAAGGTCCCTTCTGACCCTACTTCTATGATTCTATGATAACCTTTAAGTTTGACTGATTCTGGGTTCCTCCATATGCTGTGGCCCAAACAGAATGTAGACAGCTCCATAGCACTTTATGGCAGCCTGTCCTCAGCTGACAATGGATGACAGTGCTTCCTAGGATCTCCGTATTGCTATATACTATTCCTATCTATGATAGAACCCGCTACTGAAGAGCTTATGAGCAGCCCCTTGGAAAATAGACCCACTTCAAATGTCTTATTCAACTGTATGCTGGGAGAATTTTATTCTGCACCAAGCCAGAACTTTTACAGCTCCTTTCAATGGCTCCATCTCTTTTACCTGGTATAGACTGACATAGGAGAGAATCTCAGCCTTTTCTTTCATTTTTATAATAGTACTGTTTGATTGTTTTTACACAGCCCTTGTGTGAGAGATAATACATAAGATGACACATGTGGATCTTTTTTCTCAGCAATCCTGGTTTAGGATTGGCAACTTTTAGTTTTCAGCCACAACTCATAGCAATATGGTAGGCTGTCATGCAGGTTGATGGACCCCTTTGGGAGTTTATACACATGGGGGTGGGGGTGCTTTAATTAGGGCAGCTCTGAGAGTCGCTTCTCATGTATCAGAGTCCCTGAGCTTAAAAATGGGGGTGGGAACACCATTTTTAAGCACAAGGACTCTGATACACAAGACTCTGGAGTCTCCAGAGACTGCTCCACTGTAATTACAGTGCGCTGGAGCAGTCTCACTTCTCATGTATAGGCTCCCTTTGAGGTTTGCCATGTTCTCTCCTTATCTAACCTATTGTGTAACTATCATTCTTCTGCTCTACCAAGAACCATTCTACCAATATACTTTTCTGGTCTTCTCAGGATGTACTATTGACAATGTAGCTTAGCCTTTTTTAACTGGAGCAACTGCATGGGGGCCCTCACTTCACTTCCTCATTTCATTTCCAATTGTTAAACAATTTATCCACCTCACCATCTTCATTTTCTTGGCAGACAGCATAATGACTTCTTGTGGCTGACCAACTTTTTATTCTGGCATGAGGAAAATTGGTACCTTCTTATCGCAGTGAAATGATATCAACTCCTGTCATTTGCACCAAAAAGCATGTTATAATGCTTTTTCCCCCTGAGACTTTTTCTAGAGAATAATGCAGATTCAGCAATACTGCTACATTTCAGGAATTCATATAAATGTCACCGCATTTCTCACTGGGAGAAAAAAATAAAACAAGCCTCTACAAACATTTTCCAAATGAAAGGTTTTGACTTTTCCTTTTGAAAAATGTGGGGTTTAAAAATGCTTTGAGTGAATTAAAGAATAAGCAAAATAGCAATTCCAACACTGAAGGGATGCATTTCAGTTCTGTGCAAACAAAATGTGTCAACCAACAAATTTCTTTTTAAAATTTTTCATTTGCCAACAATCCAGCTGATCTGCCAGAATATGGTATCACTGACAAAAAAAAAAAAAAGATTTTCAGAATAAAAACAGGCATAGTGTGCTGACTTGGGCTGGGATACCACTGCCTCCCCATTCCCCTCTTTGGCTATGCTTTTATGTTCAGCCTACTGAGACCCTGGGATCTGGTTTTCCTTCAGTAGGATACAAACATCCTGTTGGGCCAAGCTAAGCTCCATAGGCGTGAATCCTTCCTAATTGTAGTTTAAGAGTAAGTGCATTGCCCTCTCAAAAAAAACACTCTCTCATGTTGCTGTCATTCAGAATGCCATCCCCATGCTTTGTTGGGCTGTTAGATAGCTAACAATGTTAATATGTAAGGCATCTGAATGGGGTTGTTTAGAGCTATTGCTTCAGGTTCCTTACTCACTCAGGTAATTATTACAGCTTCAGTAATATTTCGATTTTGAACATTTTCTTTGGAATTGTAAGAGAGTGTTATAATTGAAGTGGTTGTTTTGAAGAAAAAGGGAGTCACACTGACTGCATTACCATTTACGTCTACAACAGAAATTCTGTTTAAAGATAACCTGTGCCGTAGCAACCAAGTTTGGCACCTGGGCCAAAGCCTGCAGTGGCAGCCCTTCTTCATCCTGTGTACAGATCTGGGGGGCACACGCTCCCTCATGCTTGCCAAGGAGTGCATACAATGGAGGCAGCTGCCCTTCCTTCATACCTATGCCCCTCCAGATGAGCTGCTCATGGCTCCATCCTGCACCCCGTTCTGACAGGACAGCATCTGTTGGTGCCTCTTTGCTTTGGCACCTGGGGCAGTCATCCTGCTCACCCTTCCCCCTTGCTATGGCACTGAAGATAACTATATCGATTCTTGGGGTCTAGCTTCAGAAAGGATAACAGATCAAAATATATTTACTGATGTCATCCTGAATATTAAGAAAGACTTCCACTTGACAAGAAAAGGATCTTTGAGAATGTGAAATCTCAAATGAGCTTGAGATGATAAATTTTTATGTAAATTACCTTAATGAAGGGGTGAATAAAAACATCAAACTATTGTAGCAGGCTTGCCTTTTGGAGCTTGGGTTGAGTCCTAGGCTTGAAATCTTGCTGTTCTGATTGGTGGAGCTCATCCCCCAATCAGGAGGCAGCCAGAGGAGTTCAGTCACACCCCTTTCCTGAGACGAGGGGGAGAGGAGTTCTCTCCCCCCCATCCATGGACCTGATTGAAGACTGTAACACTCAGGTCCAGAAGACTTCAGGAGCAGAGCCTGGAGCATATAAAAGGAACTGCATGCCCAGCATGAGGGAAGCACGTCTGGGAGAGAGAGAGAAGAGAGAAGAAGGGCTTAGAAGAGCTGAGGAGAGCTGCTCAGCAAGGCAAAGCAGTATCCCAGAAGTACCCCTGAAGACTTCCATCAGTGGGAAATGGTGGATGGCTCCAGCAGCTAGGGTCTCAGTGTGCAGCACGGCACACAGCATCCAGACCCTGGGAGCTGCGTGAGGCAGCTCCGGGCTGCAACCTCTGGTGTATGGCCAGAGACACAGTGCACAGGCTGGTGCATGGAGTAGGACCTTTGGAGTGCTTGAGCGGCTCATGTCCTCAACCCCCAAAACAAGGCTGGGAGCTTGGTGCAGGAAGCACTGCACGGAGGGTCTGGGAGCAGACCAAGCCTGGTGCTGCATGAGGCAGCCCAGCCCTCCAACCCATAGCAAAAGGTTGAGTCCAGAGAGCCAGACGGTGATCGGGCTACTGAGCCAGCTGACAGGGCCAAGCCAGAGGCCCCAGAAGCCCTGCATAGGGGATCTCTGTTCCAGGGGACAGGGTACAGTGGACAGCGACCCCCTACCGAAGCCCACTGCAGGTGAGAGAGCAGTCTGGCACAGAGGATGAGGACCATCTTCCAAGCCTGGGAACCATGAGTTGCAGGGAAAAGAGGATTCCTACAGGGGAGGGAGTCCCCCACCCTAGTTAGTTAAGTGCTCCTGAAAGGGGAGATCCCACTGAGAGGACTCCCTAAAGTTACCAGCTTCCTTGTAGGGCTTGAGAAAAGTCCAAGGGAATTGGGGTATCCCCTAAGGATTGTTTATCTTTTAGGTTTATCTGTTTTAGATCAGATATTTACCGGTGACTTATGTGTATCTGGAGCACTGGTATAAGGTTTTATGTCATTTACTCAGAGGGAATTGTTTATGTTACTGGTTTAGATATCTTATATATATATATATA
>NW_017728906.1:111542645-111579080 GCF_001723895.1 Crocodylus porosus | reverse complement strand
TATGTATGTGTATATATATATGTATGTGTGTATATATATACACATACATTGTACATATGTTTATATCCATGTTCCTGTCCCTTGTGATAAGTTAATGTATATAAATTTGTATATAGTTAAGTCTCCTGACTGTCCAGGCCTGGTTCTATAGGGACAGAGGGAAACTGAGCAGTCTGCAGTTCCCACCCCAAAGCACACCTGCCAGCTAACAATCCCTTTCAATTGGAGAAGGGGTATATACCCAAGTTACCTGGGCTACACTATTTTACAAAAAAGAAGGAGAGGAAAATCACACCATACACATTGTTACTCCTGTGGCTCTTTGAGATTCCACTTAAGGAACTGATCACTGTCACGCCCCGATGACCGGTGCACCCTTGACCTGCAAGCCTGGGTAGGCACGACCAGCTTGGCACGAGGGGGGATTTATGACCGGACAGGTGGGTGTTAACGGCGAGCAGGAGTCAGATGATTTAACGCATAATGGTTACACAGAAAGTTTATTTTACTTACGCTACTGATGTGATGCAGCATAGGCAGAGGAATTGATTTATTCAGTTACAGCATGCAGATATCATGTTACCCAGCATTTACAGGGTGGGTAAGAGAGTTGCTTGTTACAGATTCTGAGCGATTCACATAAGCTGTTGCAGTCTGCAGATTACCGAGAGCTCTTAAGATAACAAGGGAGATAATTGAGCCGGCAAGGATGGAGTTACGCCAAGATAAGGATCGTAGGCGGGGAGATGTTTGTAAGAGGCCACTTTACAAACTGTGTCTCCTAGGTGAGTGTGTGGAGAGTTCTCCACTTTGGGTGGAAGTTTTTTCAAAGTTATACTGGGCCAGGTGGCAAATTGTTACATGCTAGGCATGAATAATTAACGAGTTGGCACTTGTGCTCTCTTTGTTTGCTCAGGTTTCAGAAAAAAGGGGGGTTATTTTTGCTTGGGTGGTACTGGTTCTGTTTGGTCACAGGAGGGTGAGCATAGCACATTATTGAATTTTACAACTTTACTAAAGTTAGCTAATTTGGAGTTTCATTTTTATCTGGTCACCATGGGTACCAATATCTTTCGTGCTGAGTTGTCAAGGTCAGTTTCTCTCTCTCTCTCTTGTATGGGAGCTCAAGTGATTTGAAATGAGGCACAGACAGGGGTGTGTATATGCAGCACTGTTAATACAGAGGGATAGACTACAATTGCAGAGTTTGTTGTGTTAGCCTCTGACCTTTTGCTATCTGCATCCGAAATCAAAGACTTTGTTCTTTGACAATCACCAGCTCTTAAAGGCTTAGCAGAATTGTCTTTGGGTCTCTGGAAGTAGTCAAGTAAAAAGTGACATGGTGGGTCAAAAGCATCCCTTTCCTTCCAAACAAAATGATGGCAATAGTATCAGTTAATCACACAACAGGGAACAGGTGAGTCTGCCAATACAGAGTCCTTTACATAAACACATTATAGCACAGAAGCATAAGAATGGGTGGGTGAGTGGGGCATAAACCCCATACAGCCTAAAAGATAAAATGCCAGAGTGGAACAGGGAGCTCCTTGCCTCCCCGTCCCCCCCATTCAGCTGACCTTGAACTTTCTTAGCAGTAGGCAGCAGCTACGGTGCATGTGTCATTGAGTAAAGGGCATTCCGTGGTCCTCTGAAGCAGAAATGTCTGGAGTGTGTTGCTGGTGGGAGATTGTCCCAGCCACCTGAGGAGTGTTTGGGATTGAGAGTGTGGCGAGGGGTTGAAAGGTAAGAAACGTTTATTGACTTAACAAAAACACCACTATGCATAGTAACAAGACAAACAATGACAGATAATAATAATTCACATCGGCAACTTATCAGAAGTCCCCTCTGATGCCTGATGTACAACAAATTTTTCTTTCCACAAAGTTCAGTGAAGTTAGGCATCCCCAATCAGCACTGTCTGAGGGGTACCAGGAAGGACCCTGGTATTCAGTCCTTGGGCTCCTCAAGATCCATGGGCCCACTGAATCCAGGCCAGCAGCTAATCTGTAGTTCCTTTTACAGAGTTGTATCTTCCTTCTAAATGATTTCTGGATGTGGCAGCTAATTTATAACTTCTGAGCTATGCTGATAACTTACAGCCATTCAGATGCTTTTTACGTCAACTGTCCATAGACAGACCAATAGCAGTAAAAGCCATGCATTCTTCTAATAAGTTTAATTTTAACATCCACAGATGCATCTCAAGCAGGTCCAAGGAGGTGATACTGTCCCTCTATGCAGCACTGGTCAGGGCACAGCTGGAGTACTGCATCCAGTTCTGGGTGCCACACTTCAAGAGGGATGTGGACAACATAGAGAGGGTCCAGAGGAGGGCCACTTGCATGATCGGGGGCAGCAGGGCAGGCCCTACGAGACAGGCTACAGGACCTGAACCTGTTCAGCCTCCACAAGAGAAGGCTGAGGGGGAATCTAGTTGCCTGTTACAAACTAGTCAGAAGGGACCAGCAGGCACTGGGGAAGTCCATGTTCCCCCGTGTACTACCAGGAGTGACAAGAAATAACGGTCACAAGCTGGCAGATGGTAGATTCAGGCTAGATATCAGGAGGCGCTACTTCACTGTCAGGGCGGCTAGGATCTGGAACCAACTTCCAAGGGAAGTGGTGCTGTCTCCTACCCTGGGGGTGTTTAAGAGAAGGCTAGATGTGCACCTTGCTGGGGTCGTTTGACCCCAGTACTCTTTCCTGCCATGGCAGGGGGTCGGACTCAGTGATCTGCTTAGATACCTTCCGACTCTAGAAAGTATGAAACTATGAAGCTACGCCACAGCGCCTACCTCACTTCTATAAGGCTTTGCTAAATTTACTAGGCCTTACTTAACACAAGGCCTTACTACATCTTAGACTTTAATTAGGCTCTTAGCAACAACTTATAGCTTAATAGCTGAACAAATGACAGAAAAGCACTTGGGCTAATCTTCATAGAGACTTCAGCAAGCACCTTTATCACACAGATGTAATTTTCAGCTGTCACAGGAGATATCACCTTATTTTTTGAGTGCTTGCCATGGATGTCTGTAGCAAAAAACTGAAGTGACAGCTCTTCTCATAAGCAGTGAACTTCAGCCTTTGTTCCTGAATGCTACCCACTCTTAGAGATTCCAGTAAAGGTACAAGGAGAGGTGAAAGGCAGATGGCCTTGGACATAGTTCTAGCCAGCTATGCCTCTGCTAGGGCATCTTTGTCTGCAGGTCATTTCAAGACTTGTTTGCCATTGTTACATCTTGCACAGTTTGTATATCCTGTTTTGTCATTCTGAAACCTTAAAGAATCTATTAGTAATGATGTGACTGTGCCGTTTATGATCAAGAGACTGAGTTTTGGGTTCTAGTATCTACACAAAAAAAGATTTTCTTTCCTATGTCTTGCAATTATTTAAAGAGTCCACAAAAGTAGGGCATCGTAAATCAAAATCAACCTGCTCACACAGTAATAATGAAAGAGCTAAATATAATGTCAGCTATTGAATACAATAGGTTTATTTTATGCTGGATTGAATAAAAGCTGCAAGGGCCTGGGATCTACCCAGTGTAAAATAAAATTGCATCATGTAGGCCTGATTTTAAAAAGCTACTATAATCATAATAACAAAGAGATAAAATTGGTACAATTGTTTGTAAAGAATAAGCCATAATCCTAAAAGGATCTATTTTTAAAACAAGTATATTTACTTTCATGGATATAAAAAAGCAGCATCTTTGCTTTATTTAAATTCTTAAGAGATTGACATATGTGGAGTGCTATAGCAATACCACCTTGTTCTATATGGCTTTTGATTATGTCTATTCCTATATAGTAGAGACAGGTTAATTGTGATTAGGTTCAGAATATATGCTGTGACTGCTGTTTGAAGATGACATAAACAATTCGTCAGCAGGGACCCTGGTTTTCTCTGATTTCAAAAAATCTCCAATTTTTGGATTTAAAAAAGTAACCCAAAATCTGCATTTTTCTGTGATGAATACAAAACAGCACTATATATATCTATATATAGATAGATCTATATAGATATATAGTGGTGTTTCATTTTAATCACAGAAAGGTTTTGGGTGACTTTTGTAAAACTGAAAATTGGGGATTTTTTTATCAGGGAAAAACAGGACCTCTGCTTATCAGTTGCTTGCCATGTACAGCTTCAGGGATTTTGGTTAGGGTGGATTTTTATAAGGTACCTTCTTGTGTTTTATTAGTTCTGCTCTTCAGATAATGCACAATATTCTAACAAAAGATGTGATTTGTCAAAGGGATATGATTTCTCCAAGAAACAGATGATAAATAATAATTATATAAAGCCAAAGCATGTGAACCTGTCTATGGGCTGTATAATCATAATAATAGGTGCAGAAGAACCTCTTGCATTTGTAAGATTAGGGGTGATCAAGATTTATTATAAGTGCAATAAAACATTTTTGAAAATGTCAGGCCAAATCATCTGTGCCAAACTATTAAATACCCTTTACTTTATGAAGAAGCAGAATTAAATATTTATTTTAGACATCATCATTTGAAAAGTCCATGAATGGGAAAGCAAAGATAACAACATATTCATTTGGTTTTATTGAGAGACAGAGAAACAAAAGTATGCTTAAGTGGACAGGATAATCTAGTATCACTTACTATTTTCTTTTATTTTGAGGCTTCCCAAAGTGGGAGGGTCTATGGGAGCAGACACTATTGTAAGGATGGGGATCAGGGCCAATCCCAGTTTTTTTTTTTACTTCTAACAATATACAAACCTTTAACTAACAAACAAACATTTTTACTGACAGATGTGTTTATTGACATTTGTTTTGCATAAGGTAAATGTAACTCTTCTGATTAGAAATATGTTTAGCAGTCTGATCCTGAGTGGAGAGGCAAAACACTCCAGCCAGGAATCTCTGGTTTTTAGCCTCAATAGGCACTTGTACATGTGACAAAAAATGCCCATTTTTGTGGTTTAATTGCATCACACTTTACATGTATGGGTTTTTTTTTGCCATTTAAATGACTTCGTTACATTGCAAACTAAATCATATTCCCATGTGGTTTAATTTGCAATTTTAAAGCTTTAATCTGACAGCTTGCTCCCTGTCTGTGGGAAAGGCAGGCTGAAATCAGAAGCAGTGATGGGCCCAATCCTTTTTTTTTCCTGGAGCCTGTCCATGTCTCCTGTGGCCAAAGGATGAGCTGTTGGTGGGCTGAGTAGCTGCTTTCACCAAAAAAAAAAATAAAGGATCAGGCCCATCACTGTAACAGAGATGGAAGTCTCTGAATTGAAATGGTGGGTTTTTAATCATCATATCTAAAAACCTACCATTTAAATTTAGGGAGTAAACCTCCATCCTGTGTACAAGTGCCCAATAGCAGTATTGGCACACCCCAGTCAAATTCCCCAGCTTTGGCTGCAACCAACAACCAATGCCTCTGATGAAGGCTTAAAAAAAAGAAGAAAAAGAAAGAATCCTGTGTCATTGATTCATGTAGTAACAGGTATTGGTAGTAGGGGGGAGGGACTTTTTCTGCAGCTTTTGGTTTTGGGGGGATTTTTGGCAGGGGGGTGGAGAGGAAGGAAGCAGCCCAGGGTGAGTGGCTGAAGGGAAGAATACAGCTTTTCTGCCCCGCAGACCATAGTAGAAGAATTCCAAATCCCACACTCCGTTATTATAATTGCATATCATCCTATCAGACTGGGACCTATTTAAGTCCACTTTTGAAGACAACATTGTAAAAGTTCAGATGTTGCTAGAGGGAACAAAGGGACTCAGTGAAATAAAATATATATTTTTTTAAATAAAAGTTCTTCTTCAGGAGTATTTGTCCTGTACAAACAATTATAGCTCAATTATGTCTGCTGCTATAATTACATTGCTTTTCAAAATCAGACTTACATAATGGAATTTTACTTTGTTTTGTGGGACTGCAACAAAACTCACAATATGGAGGTTCAAAGTGTTAATCATTTTCCAGCAAGCTTCTGTATGTATCAGAGCCATTTACCCAGGTTTCATTGTTAAACTACAGAACACAAATTATTTAATAAGATAATCATCTCAGAACTTTCCTTGGTTTCTGTGTTCATTGCCAATAAGTCTTGAGCTGATTAACTGAAAAACAGTGATTAAAGTAAATTTGTTAGGGTCTGACATTATTTAAATATTTTTCAAATCATTATTTCCTACATAAAGGGTGTGTCTACACAAGATGCGTAACTTCGCATTAGCATAGCTTACTATGAAATATGCATGTGTGTATACACATGCACATGCTTACTTTGCAGTAAACCTCCCTAATCCTGAGTAAATTTGCTACCTGCAAATGCAAGTAGCAAAGTCTCCCATGATTAGTTATCACTTGCCTGACCAGGAGCAAAATCTGCTCCCAGTCAGCCTTCTACCAGTGGGCGGGAGATTGTTCCCTCCCACTGGGAGCTGCCTGCTGTCCAAGGCAAGCTCTGGCACAGGATCCCGGGAAGACACTATGTGCTCCTGTCCTGGAAACAGGAAGCTCCAAGCCCCCTGTTCAGAGATCGCAACTGGGGAGCAGCGTCTGAGAAATCCTTGTCTGCCAGCCGCATCTCCACAGTCATGATTGGGCAGCAGGGGGCTGGGAGACCCTTATGTCCTAGTGCTGGTTACATGACCATGAGTCCAGTGCTGGGAGATCCTTATCTCCCAGCCTAGGCTCTATGGTCACAGGACTCGGGCTTCAAGACCCTTATGTCCCAGTATGAGCTCCATTGTTGCAGGGCTCAGACTGGAAGACTCTTCAGTCTAAGCTCTGTGTTTATGGGGCTTAGACTGGGGGAACCTTATTTGGTCTGCATAAAGGTCTCCCAGACCAAGCCCCACAACCACAAAGCTCAAATTGGGAAATAAGCAGGGAACCCTGTTTTTGCTGATTAAAAAATATCCCAATTTTTGGTTTTAAAGAAGGGACCCTAAAATTCACATTTTTCCATAATTAAAATGAAACACCACTAGAAGTTCACCAATACATATATCTAATATCAGATGAGTACTGATATAAATAAAACTGGCTGTATTGGATATTGGAACTGCTTCCCCTTCCCCCCCATGCACACAAGCCACGGCTCCACTCCCATTACACCAGACTTACCAGCTGGAGGTAGCTGTATCGGAAATCAGATCAATATGGGCTGATATGCCTCCTTACATATCAGCTATTGGTATCAGCCCCAAAAATCTCTATCGGTGCACCCCTAAATGCCACTAACAGACAGACAGACAGACACATAGATAGATATTAGTGTGTTTCATTTTAATCATGGGAAAATGTGGATTTTAGGTGTTTGGGGTTTTTTTAACTGTGAAGTAAGCACGTGCATGTGTAGATGCATATGTTTGCTTCTAGTAAATTATACTAATGCGAAGTTAAGTGTCTCATATAGACACCCCCACTGAATACCAATTTTGGGATACAGCAATCTATTATCTTTTCAGTTCTGGTAACATGAATAGGAGGTATTTGCATGCACTGAGGTCTGTATTCTCTAAAGAATTCATACATTATGCATCAGTTTATGCTAAAATAAGCATCTTAAAATGCTGCCTTCTACTTATTTAGATATGAAGGGGCAGAGAAGAGCGTTAATTTTAGGTGGCTTTAAGCAAATGTTAGAAAGGTTAACATTCACAGATTTCCAAATATCTTCTGGGTAGCTGACATTTTCAATAGTAAGCTTTTTCCTTTAACTGAATTATGGTGCTGGGCAGCAAACAATGGATGTGTGAAATGAAATATGCCATTCAAATATAGAAAAGAAAGAGAAAACTGCTTGTAACCATTACAGAGAATAAAAGGTAAAATTGGAAGCTTCTGCTGAAAGCAGAATGTTCTGTTGGAAACACTTCATAAATAGATTTAATACATCTTATTTATGAGAAATGCTTGGAAACTTTTTCTTTTACCAATGGATCTCTGAGAATAAATTCTTTTCAGTTGAGGAAACTACCTTTTTAAAATGAGGGAAAGATATGGTTTTCAATGCTTACAAAGCTCTGTTGCAAGCTGAATCTAAACAGCAGGCAGCATTAATAACTGGGCAAACATGTGCAAGTATCACTTTGGATTCAATATGGCTGTTTGTCAGTCTGTTAATTCTGGTGCTGTTAGTGTGGCATGTCTGTAGAATGCATCCCAGTAGTGTGAAAACTAAATATGTATCACAAACTGTATATGTTGGATACTGAACAAATAATCGGCCAGAGCAGACTTAATCTCTGAGTAGTATGCGGACACATAGCAATCAAGTAGGCTAATCGAGTACAGCATGATGAACAATTCCCAAGCATCAGATATCAGACTATGTTGAACTCAAATCCAAGTCCAGTTTCATAAACGTGAATAGGTTTTTCAGTAAAAACCTAGCTTTTACACAAGGTTAGACCCCAGACTCTTGCAAGGACAATAGCTAGACTATTAGTTTTTTACTGTAAACAGTTCTTTATATAAATGTTCTTGTAAATAAAGTGTTGTTTCTACATCACATGTTTCATGAAGAGATTACCAGCAGTTCACTGGTTGTTTTAGGCACAAGCTACAGTGCTCAGCCAATAGCTACAGCTGTGAGAGGATTAACACAGGACTCCAACCCTTCAATTTCCTGAGCCAGACAAAAGTGCTAGCCAGCTTAGCAGCTGCATGGCATGCACACTGCCTCCAGGTAGATTTGGTCAGAGTGCATTTTTATAAGTTCCCTACTTGTGTCTGCTCTTCAGATAATGTACAAGGTTCTAACAAAGAGATTTCTCAAAGGGGTATAATTTATCTAAGCAATGAATGATAAATAATTATATAAACCCCCTTTTTTCAAGCAAAGGAAACAGATTCCATGTTTGATACACACCCCACAAATTTGGAGACCTGTTCTGAGGGGAAAAGTACGTGTTCGATGTGAGAAATACAGTACTTACAGAAAAAAATCCCCCAAAACATGGTGTACCAGCCAAATAGTCCCAGCAAAAACTTTGACCCAAACTTTGGCACAAGTGAAAATCTCCAGCGTTGGCTTTTGTAATGTTTTCTACTCTAGGCTGTTTGTATTCACTGTCTTTGCTTCCAACCATACTCATTTTTTGGTAACTGACCCTATTTGTGAAGACTGAAGTAAAAAAACATTAAATACATCAGCCTTCTCTGCATCATTCTTAAGTAGATTGCCTTCAGCATTATGTGAAGGACCTATGGTATGTTTGGTTTTCATCTTATTTTTGACATCCTTGTAGAATCCCTTTTTAAATGCCTTTCATGCCCTTTGCCATTTGTATCTCAAATAGTGCCTTGGCCTTCCAAATTTTCTTCTTGTATGCCCATGCAATACTTTTATACTCTTCCCTAGTAATACAACCAAGTTTCCAGAGGCATAGCAAGTTCCTTCAGAATCCAGGGTGTGAGAGATAAGATATGTCAACCATTGGAAAGGGGAGTGGGGGAAGGAAGGGGGAGCAAAGTCTTACCTGCCACTGCTCTCCACACAGTAAAAGTAGCTAATGCTGCTGCCCTTGCTGCTTAGCAGGATCAGCTCAGGCAGCAGGAGCACTGTGGTGCAAGCTGTCAAGCATCCTCTGGTGCTTGTTTGCTTTCTTTTCTCCCAAATAAGTTACTGCGCTCAGGGTTGTGCCTACTATGGCAAAGACTTCCCAGGGGGGAATCCCATTCCATTCATTCCTTGTCCCCAGACACTGCTGGGTGTGGGAATGCACCTATCTGGCTCCAAATAGTAGAGGGACACTCTACCATGACAAAGACTTTTGGGTGGGGGAAGTCTGACACCTCTTCAACAGTTGGCACCTTGGGCTGGTGTCCCACTCACCCCCTGTCACTCCCCTCCCCTCCCCCCCAGCTCCCCAGTTATGCTATTGCAGGTATCCAGGCTTTGTGGCTAGGGACAGAGGATCAAAAAGCTGGAGGCTGAATTGATTCATTCTTTGCAGGTCTCTGTAAACTGCTTAGATTGAACGGATTAGAAAGTGAACTCATGTTCACTTTTCAAAAGTGGAAGAGAGCCAGACCTCTGCAGTGACCCATACCAGGTGCCAGGGGGTGCTAGAACTCACCTCCAGCCTGTGGACCAGTGAGGAGATGAGTGATTTCCCCAGACGCACCAGACCTCCAGCTGGGGTCTCCCTAGTGCTGGGGAAGGAGGAGGAGGGAAGCCCCCAGTTAGGTGTTTCTCTCTCTCTCCCTGTGCCCAGAGCTGGTCCCCCTTGCCATGCCCCCTCCCCAGTCTGGGGAGGCTGAGGAGTGGGCCTGAGGAGATACCTGCCTCTCCCCCAGATCCCAGGTCTCTCCTGTGAAGTGGGAAGGGGGAAGGAGGGCACCCAGTAGGGTGCCTCTTCCTCTCGCTCTCCATGCGTGGATCCAGTTCCCCTAGCCATGCCCCCCCTCAATCTGGGTTGGCTGAGGAAGGGAAAACCCTCCCCTCCACCTAACACCAGACCCCCTTCTGGGGGCAGGTCAGCTGAGAAGGGTTCAGGAAGAAAAAGTGGCAGCCTCCTCCCTCTGCCTCTCCCACGACCATTTCAGACCCCTGCTTTCATCCCTGCTTTTCATCCAGCTGTCGTGGGAGTGAGGGAGCACAATGCCCACCCCATGCCCAGCAAAGCTGGCAGTGATGACTTTACTCCCCTGCCCCACGTTGGATCTGAGTCAATTCCCCAGCTGAGAAGGGGGTGAGACAGGAAAATCCACCCCATTCCTGGTTGCTGGAGATGGAAAAGTCTCTGCTGGCAGCTGGGGATGGCGCGAACCCTGTTCTGCTGGAGCAGAGAGCACAGCCCAGGGCTTCAGAGCACGCTGGGATGCTGGGGGATTCTGATTTAACTTAAACCAGGAAGGGATCTGGGACAGAAATTCCATAAACTATTCTGACCTGAATCAGTTAAGTCTGATACTACATTCATCCAGGTTTATCTTAAACCAGGTTTGGCCATTTTGAAAGTGGTTTATGTGCACTGAATTTATGTTCTATTATAAGTTTAAACCAGTTTCTGATTACTTAAACCACTGTATGTGTAACTTCTGTCACTAACCCCAAGTATTACTTTTTGAGATTCAACTCATTGAAAAAATTGTTGTCTAGCCAGGCAGGTTTTCTGTTACACTTCCTATTCTGCCATTCATCACATTGGGATAGCTCTCTTCTGCCCCCGTAATAAGGCCTGTTCTAAGTACAGCCAGCTTTTTCCCTTTATATTCGCCTGCCAGTTCCCTAAGTTTGTTAAAGTCTGATATGTGTGTGTAGATATAGATATATATGCAGGAGCAGATCCATGGCGGGGGAGGGGGATGAACAGCTGGGCAGGGAAAAACAGCAAGATTTTGAGCTCATCAATTTGTGAGCATGCCTCTGGAACCCAAAGTGAGCAGTAGACAAGGGAATGAGGGGTGGGGGTGAGTAGCAGCATCAGCTTTCATGCTTCATGGGTTCTGGATCTGCACTGGCAAGCCACATGTACATGAGTTCACACACACACAGACATACACTCACACTCTCTCTGCCTCCGACAGCACATTCTTGTTCAAGGCATCAGTGTTTCACATATTACCTTAACCTTAGCACATCTACAATAGCAAAATAGCTCTGTAGCAACTTCAGAGGGAACAGAAGTCTTTCCCTCTTCTCTCCAAGTTCACATTCTCCGTGCACCAACAATTCCCACTGATCTCAGAAGGAGTTTTCAAAACAGGGTCAGGCTTTGTGTCTCCTTGTATAAACTGTGCAAATGTTAGATTTGAGTAGAGCCAGTTGATATAGTACAGGTACCTGTGAATAGAAGGGATGCTCTGAGGCATAAAGGAAGGTCACTATAGTTCAGGAAATCCAAGCAAACAAATGGTTCTGCAAAAGAGAGATAGAAAGCAAAATTGATCTTCCAGTCAGAAAATGCTGCAGTTGGACTGGAAGAAACAGTGATATTTCATGTCTCCTCTCAATAGGCTCATAACCTAGTCACCAAGCAGTCACCAAACAAATCCTGTTAGATTCTCCAGTTTTATGAACTACGTCTACAACAATTTCAGCAAGTATCATTTTATCATTCACATTCATTATTAAAGTCAAATAATTTTAATCACCTAAAGAAAGTAAAATTGCATTTATTAAAATCAATACTGAAATTGTACTCCCCGCTGGGTATATCTACATGAGAGGCTACTGTTCAGTTGTTACTGTGCATTTTTTTTAGTACTTTTATTAGCAAGTGATAAATAAATGTGCAGTAACTGGAGTTACTGTGCAATAGCACTGGGTAACATCTTTTAGGTGATGCTACTGCACAGTAGCCTAGTAATACTCTGCAATAGTGTATTAGCACTGTCCATGCTGTGACATGCTACTATGCAGTATTTTTTGGCTACTGTGCAGTCAGAGTCTCATGTAGATGTACCCACTATATATATTTTCCACTGTTATGCCATCATGTACAGTATTTCCTCTAGACTCAAAGAGTATAGTCCTCCATTTCAGTTTCTCTGCTATAATTGTTAGACTCTCTTCCAGCACTAGAAAAGGGAGTCCAGTCTCCTCCCTGGGCCCCAGTAGCACAATAAGGGGTGGGCACCAGCTAATTTTGAAAGGATTTTTGAAAGCTGTTGGCCCGGCTGCTACAGCCATGCAGGGCATGAAAACTGTGTGTTATACTTCTGCCTTGCTCGTAAAGGGAATCCCCTGAAGTTATTTACTTTTACTTCCCCCCACACTTCTCTGCTTGTCATTTTGTTTTGCACTTCTACTTTCTGTCTCCGCCATATCTCCTTTTCTCTCACTTACTTTCTCTTCTAATTTTGTATTTTCTTTCTTTCTATTTCTTCTTTATTTTTTCTTAATTTTCTTTTTTCATTTACTTTTCCTACTTCAGTTTACTCTTGTGTTTTCTAATTATATGTTTTTCTCTCTCTCCAAATATTTTTAGATTATTTTCCTTTGCACATTACTACAAGAGTGTTTGTCTTTCTGTCTATCTGTTCGTGTTACCATTCTGCCATAAGCATCTTCTGCTTCAACAATAGCTCAGCTCAGGAGCTTCAGTGGGGAACTTTATAGTTGCAAACCACCATTCACCATAATAGATATTAATTAAGGACCTTTATGACACCATTGATATGCTGTAATGGTGACAATAGATCATTCAGTAGAAACCTACATAAATTACCTGTACAAAGATCATAAAAAGACAAAATAGAAATTGGCACTTGGAAGTTTTGCTGTTTGTGTGCTTGCTTCAGAATCCTACTAAATGCTTTAAGAGTGGAGGCAAATGGAATAGCAGCAGGTTAGCATGAATTCTGTTCAGTGGCTTTTCACCTATGGCCAACTAGAAGTTTTTCGTGGCTTTATCCTGGTCTTTCTTCAGTCAGTTACAAAAATAAGATTTGGTACTACTGACATGAGTAAAGATTCAGGACTGGAAAGGAACAGCTGCTCCTAGGTCTGGACTAAAGTTTTTGTAAGACTTATATGGGAGAAGGTTACACAGGCTCGCCTGTAAAGTTTGCAATTTCAGTTGGAGAAATTTACTTTCTTCATTCACAAGCATTCCAAAACTCAACTATATTTTTGCTAAAAAATAGTTCATTTCAATTTGGATATGCACTGAAGTCTTATCAAACTTGTAGTTTAGTTTCTCATGTTTCTTCATATTTTATGAGTCTGGTTCTATAAATGGACTTCACCTCCTATGATGGAAACAGCCATGGGGCTTTCCATACCATCTTCCATTAGCAGCACGTGAGACCATAATACCTCATGGGAAACAGTGTGACCAGGAAACTGAGCTTGTAGATGGAAATGGGTGCATGATAGCTGAACTGCAACTTCCATAAGGCACTCCAGCATAGAGCTAATCAGGATTTTTTTTCAACAAAATGGCAATATATGTATTAGTGGAACAAAAAGGTTTATCAGGTCCAAAATGGAAATTCTTGTCTAAACAAGAGTCCCACCACCTAACAGCCAATAACTGGGTGGTGAAAGAGCATGCCTATAGCATGTGAGGATCTAGATTCACTTCTATATGATACAAGATAGACATGAATGCTTTGGCCTCATGAATACCATTCAGTTTCATTTTCTGTCCCATTTTTCATTAACAAACGTATTTTTTAACCCATTTCAAAATGGCAAAATATTAACATTGTCAAAAATATTTCCTGATGAGTTTTACTGTGGTGACATTTGCTAACTGAAGTATTTCAATTGTTTGCTGAAAACTCTAGATGTTACGCAGGTGGAGGAAAAAACAATTACTTCCCACCTGCTTCAACCTCACTCATGGGTAGATAAGCTGTTTATTATATTTATATCATAATTCAGTCCATACTTGCTCTGTTCTTACTGAGTTACTGTGTTTTGAAATAGCATGTCCAGATTCCCACACTCTGTATTAACATTTTTTTAAGGACTAGAGCAGGATGGATTAAAATTGCATTAAGGGGTACATCTATTCATCACCATACAGCAATGTTGCCATGGTGCTGTGCTTTAGTACCTCCTTTTGGAAGTACTAAAGCACAGTGCAGTACGGGCAGTTGTGTCTCAGCTACATCGCTGTAGTGGTGCACTATACCATGGGAGCATGCCACTATGGTGACATAGCTGGCGATCACATGTAGACCCACTTGATCACTATGTCACCATAGCACACCATACAATGATGTAGCACATTGCTGTGTTGCCATAGGGCGACATGTAGCCACACCCAAAGACATTTAAGTCCACTTGTATACTGAATAGGTGGAACAGAATCTAGGCTAATGTTCTCTATTTACCAACATTTTGAACTTTTAAGATATATGTATACATAAAATATTGTGTGTGTGTAAGAGTTAACTAGCTGTTGTTAAGCCAAAATGAGGAAAGAAGGAAGGCAGGCAGGGAGAGAGGAAGGAAAGAAAGAAAAGTAAGAAAAATGGGACTTTGCACTGTAATATAAATGTAATAGCTGAAAGTCATAGTTATCTTGTCTATTGCCCTTATGTAACAGTGATTTCATCTGAAAATCAGCCTAAGGGATAAATGTAAAGTGAATATGTTAATGTCACGACTGATTACAGTGCTTAAAATAGAAAGATATAAGTTCAAGAAGCTCTCTTGAACTATGTACTGGCTTTCCTTTCCCCCTTTTCTTCAACAGGAGTTAATTTCAGCTTCCATTATATATATATAGTTAGAACTATATATTTATTTATTTATGTATTTATTAGTTCTAACATTTTCTTCTTGTTGATCTGAAAAAGTAACAGCACTTATTTCAGTCAGGAAGATGTGAACTAAAATCCCGTTAGAAAATAGTTCCAGACCTCAGGTCCTATTCACCACAGATTAATTTAGTCTGTGGTATAACTTGAAGACACTGATTGATTGATCACTCTTGCAAGTGCCACTAAAATAGTGTTAGTCTTCAGGTAATACCACAGACTAAATTAATTACAGTTCACAGGAGTGCTTTTTGTTTCACAGAGCAGTTTTTGAACAAGCTGAATTAACAGACAAGATCTACTCTTCCATGGCTTTGAAGGCACTAACAATCAAATAAATACTCTATTTGCTTATGACGCTGGAAAAATTATTGGATTAGTTAACGGTTGATTTTAGTGTACTTTTTTAAAATGGTGAACAAAGTAGGATTATTTTAGGCCCATTGTATAGCCATATGTTATAGAACTTGGAGAACTTTAAGCGATAAATGTACAATTAGAGATACATTATGATCCAACTAACGGCTTAATCATAAGGATTATCTGAAGGTGTAAAATGGGTTGTAATGTATAGGAATAAAATCCTGATTTATGGTTGCTTAACAAATCCCTGAAGAAAATTTGAAGAGTCAAGAAGGTTGAATCTGTAAAGTACCAATGAAATATGGAAATGATAGCAAACTTTAAATTACTGTAGATACAGTGTCTGAATGGGAGACTTAAACAAGGGACTAAAATAAACAACACTTTAGCATAATTTCTAAAAGCACCTCTCCAGAAAGTGAAAATTGTTTAAAATATAAGCACAAAATTCCCAGCTGAATCTCAGTCTTATTGCTGTGATGACAGACAGCAACATTGCAAGATCCATTCGTGTGGCAAGTAACTGGGTCTTAGCTAAAAGAGTGTGAAGACAAATGTACTTGTAACGGCTTGAGGCCAGGGATAGTGGTAGGGGTGGTGGTAGTGGCAGGTACCACTACAAGCAGGTAGGACTAATGTACTCATCTTTTTTTCTATTCCTCAGACAAGTTTTCTGCTAAATCTTAAGATAAGGCTCTGTCTTTTCAAGATAAAAATAAAGTATTATTGAGCTAAACCACATACAATTTATTGAGGTGTAACTTGTATAAACATATGCAGCTAACATTTGGAATTTGAATTAAGACTTTTCCTTAAGCAAGAATTACATGGTGTCTCTAGTGAGGTTTCCTCATAAATTTTAGTGTAAGGTATCCCTTGTAAAACACTCTTCTACATTTCTTTCCAGTCTTTTTGTAGAGATCAATTCTCTGCAGTATGTGACAAGTGAGTATGTATAATTTGGGATGCTCAGAGATCAAGGTAAGTGGCAGCCTGTAGTTCTCAACACAATCTTATCAGCAAAGCAGTCCCAAGATCCTGCTATAGCCAGCAGCAATTTCAGTCTCAGAGTCAGCAGTTGACCATCTCCTTAGCATCCACCAAAACAATCTTTTATCTAAATCCAAAGTGGCATAGGATCTGAGCTGCCACTCTCACAATAAATATACCTTAATCCCAAATCATTCAGTTACAGAGTTGTGTCTAACTTCTGAATTTTTAAACTTCCTCCAGTAAAATCTGTTTGACTTAGCTATTGGATGAAGGATGTTTGGCTAGACTGCTTGCCCTTAGTGGAAACTCTCAACTTGTCCTCAGATACCCTGTGCATCCCCTCCCCTCCCCTGCTCATTGGATGCTTGCAGACCTTTCTGATTAAATGTCCTATCCTTCTTAGTATAGTACAGAAAAAAATCTTTTTATATGAATTCAACAAAAATCTTAGTCTCTAACCCAGTGCAACCCATACCCCCGTACGTAAATTACTACAACACAAATCATGGTTTATATGTGGTCCAGCTGAAACTTGTGGAGGCTGTGGGGCTAGGCATTACATAACAATACACTTACCGTTAGGGTCTCTTCCCTAATGCCATAGTAGCTAAACTGGTAACTTCATCTTTTGCCCCTCTTACATACATGGGAGATATTTTTAAAGCTCCATTCCATTGTAGCAAGTGCAATGTGTATGTCTAAACAGAAAATGTTCGCCAAAGCCTGACCTAGGACTTTTTGGAACAGGACCACCGTGAGGATACAACAGGGAACCCTTTCCCTGTTACTGGAAAGTGGTGTGGCTCCTTTTAGGGCACATTTTTTGTATTGCAGGCACAATCAGCAGAGTGGGGGATAAGGGACAGTTCTGTGGACAAATCAGCTGACAGGTGAGGCACATGACCAGCAGTCTTTAACAGTGTCTAAGCCAGAAGCCAGAGCAGGTGAGTCAGTCCTGGGAAGCAGTAGGGTGAGGAAGGCTTGCTCTGAGATGGCTGCTACTGATGACCAGGGATTCTAATTTTCTCTGATAAAAAAAAAAATCCCCAATTTCCAGGATCCCTGCTAATGCAATGACTGCCTGGCAGGGAGCTTTGGGAGAGCAAACAGAGAGATCTGCCTCAGGGTTTGGAAGAAGTGTGGTAGGCAGCTAGAAGTGTGTTTGGTTTGCTGCCAGAAGGCTTAATTTGTGCTTGGGTTTTAACCAGTGGTTTGGGTGGGACTAAAAAGGGATGGTTTGGAGGTCCCATTATTATGCAAGTGGCATATGATTGCCTTGAGCCCTGCTGAAAGGTCAGGCACAAGTCACAGACAGGGGCCCAAGAAGGGACAGGGCTTGAGGACCAGAGGACAAGTAAGGGGATGGAGCCCAGAAGCCAGGTCCAAAACAGTGGGCCTTGGGTAGGGGACCAGCTAGAGTAGAAGGCTGGATGCTGGGAAGGCCAAAGCCCCAACAAGGGAGTACAGGCCTGAGGTGGACTGGTAGGCTTTGGGGGGCAAGAGTCTCACCTAAGTGATGAAACATAATATCTGTGAGGCATGGATAAGGGGCAATTGGAGGTCATGACTTAAGCCTTTAAGGCAAGCAAAGTTGGAAGAGTTGACCATTGAGGAAGGGGGAGCACCCTACGCTCATCCCCAAGGATCCTGGTTTTCTCTGATTTAAAAAGATCCCCAATTTTCAGTTAAAAAAGTAACCTCAAATCCACATTTTTCCATGATTAAAATGAAACATCACAGAAAAATGTGGTTACTTTAACTGAAAATTGAGCATTTTTTTAAATCAAAGAAAACCACAATCCCTGGTTATTAGACTACTGTGCAGAAAGAATCACAAAAATACTGTGCACCAGTGCTGCTGTGCAGTAACTGTAGTTACTGTGCATTTAGTTAGTACTTCATTAAGCAAGTACTAAATTAAATGCGCAGTAACTCCTGCACATTAATGAACATGTAGATGCACCCACAGTTATGCCCATGCTTTGTTTCATTTGGCTCCAGAGGACTGCTTGCGTTTTTCAAATATGTATCTACCCTGGTTCCATGGTGCTTTGGATAGCGCTGCCAAGAATCTTGCCCTACCAGCCCTAAACCTGGAAATTATGCCATTAGCTGCTCTGAGGTTGTTTCTCCATTCCCAGTCTTTCCCCACCCTTCAATCCCTTTTCAGAATCTTTGTTTCCAGGTTGCTTCAGAACAGCACTGCAGGACGTCCTTAGGTCAGCTTTACAGCCTAGTTTCTATGAATATGGAATAGGAGTATTTGGATGGGACTGGCTTCTAATCCTGGGCCATGGAAGCAGTGCAGACATACCCAAAGTGAAGTGAGCAAAAGCACAAGATAGTGATCTTAGTATTACATATCGTGTGGAAGTTTGGCGTTCTGACTGAGGCCTAATATTAATGTCAATAGGATCTTTGCCATTGTCATCAATGTGTCTGCTGAGACATTATTTAGATAAAATTATTATTATGTTTCACATTCTTACAGGGGCAACTCATAGTTCAGGAAGAACAAAGGAAGATTTCATGTGCTTTGTCTATATTGTATTATATACCAGGAGGCTTTGACTGCAGCCTACATGTATGCAGCCTGTTTGTGCAATGTGAGTGTCAATACCCAAATAGGCTTAAGTTTCTAAATGCTCTTATAGATTTCAGTATAGCCAATAAAAGATACAGTTTGTGCGATTCTTACAGTTAGTAAACCTTATTCCCTGACTGGGCTTATGGTTCATCATCAAATGGGAAGCTATTTAGTGTGAGACAGGTTAACAAAATCTATTGCATTTCTGCAAAACTTTTGAATAATGCCACATTCACCAAATGGAATGATCATATATTGGAGCTAAGAGAGAAATGGCACCTGCTTGCCAAATTCTCCACAGTGACAACTGTTTCTACTTCGGGGGAATTCTTGCAGGGTTTAGCTTTTCTTCTTTACCTGCATTATATTTGTTCAGTGCACTGCATAGAACAAGGGAAGTGCACAAAATGCTATAAGTATCAGCAGGCGCATCTATACAAGATGCTATGTTGCCGTAACGATGAGCTACAGTACCACAGCTCATCGTTACAGTGACATAGCACCGGCAGGCGTGAACCATGATGCTGACACTACTATGTAGTGCTCATTGCTACTGCGTAGTAGGGTTGGAAATGACCCGTGTGCCACCAGAAGAGCATAGTAACAACTACACAGTAACAGTTGCACAGTTAGGCACACATGTAGATTCATCCAGCATGTAGCAAAATGTTACTTGTCTGGATGTGGGAGAAGGGGATGGGAAGAGCAAATCACTTCCAGGTATTTAGTAGAAAATTCACAGTCAGTCTGGTCTGGAGTTCAGCTTATCTTTTTTTGCCTTACCTGCCTTAGGCTTTTTGCTTGGTTGCCAGAGATGTCCAAAGGAGTTAATGAATGATGCTTTACAAGAACACAACTGGTAATTATCACTCTATTGTGCAGTACTGAATTTTATAGCCAATGAGAGAATCATAAAAATTAGGGATGGGTAAAATCAATTAGAAGAAAATCTGAAGCAGTTTTAAGTTTCGAGTTTAGTACTCTCTGAACATATTCTGAGCCCTTTTAAAACAAGATTGTTTCACTTAAGAAGTATAAATCAGTCCTCAAACATTTTTCTAACTACAGTGCTAGAACACTTCATTCTCTGACCTAATTCTTTATTCCTTCTACTTGTCCATATTTCTTACGCCATGTTCTCAAAGATGGCTTAAGTTCAAATAGAAAAGTTCTCACCTAGCCACTTCTGACAACTTGCTGGTTTGGCTTCCTCTTTCCTGGCAATTTAAAAGCCCTGCCCATGTCCCTATGGAGCTTCATATACAATTTTTACACTATCTCAACATCCTAGTGTCAGACTCTGTGTGTTTGTAGCTGTCAGGTGCAGGAGTCAGCTGACACTCCTCCCTCCCCCACTATTTGGACCAGCATTAAAGGTGCCCATAATGTCTCTGGATCTCCCCTTTAACATCTCCCTACAACTAGCGTTGTTCTTCTGCTCTTCTTTGTGCTTTTGTTCTTGCTTTAAACTAGTATCTTGTCATTTTGTTGCTATCTCTTACACCCCACTAAAACTTTCAAGAGTAAACTGGATGCTTATCTTGCTGGGATCCTATGACCCCAGCTGACTTCTTGCCCTTTGGGCAGGGGGCTGGACTCCATGATCTTCTGAGGTCCCTTCCAGCCCTAATGTCTGTGAAATCTATGAAATTATTTCTGCAGTGATGTTGCCAGAGGATTACACAGCACTGATATTGCTTATACTTAAACATGGAACTACATTTTAAGTTAACAAAATTGTATTTTTAATCACAGTGATATTGTACCAACAAAAATACATTTTGATGACATCACCATGATCTTTTTAATCACTATGGCACTAAAAGAAAGAATACTGAATTATATCTATGTATTAATACACAGTTATTGGACACATTTATGGGCACAATACACATTTATTGGGCATAAATACATATTTTAGTGACTATCTTTTTGTCACATCTGCAGTAATTTTAGCTTAGAAATAACCATAATCTTATAACACTTTCCACTATCACTGATGTGTAGCTAATATTCTGACAGAATTTTCCATCCTAGGTCCCTATTTTAGGAGCTGTTCATTGAGTTAGTTAATACTTCTTCCTACTGGTTACAACAGGAGAAAGTGCAGTAAATAATTTTGACTGCATAAGGGAATTCTGTCAGGGCACACACATTGATTAGTGACCTTTTTATATCGAATGCATGGGAAGTTACATTCTTTCCTACATGAAGCATTCATGGCCTGCAGAAATTGAGAGGCTTAGGGACATGATTTCTCACTCAAAAGACCACATTCTGTACTCTGAAAGTGTGCACTGCTTAATGAAACAAATGCTCTGGCTACATTGCATGTAAGCAGTCTGACTGACTGGTGCTTTTCTCAGTTCTTTATTATACTGCTCAGTATAAAATAAATATGTAACTGGAAGGATTTTTTTTTCAGTATAAGACATTAAGGAATAATCAAATGTGTTAGGCTTTGGTTTTGTAAAACATTTTGATGCTTTTTAGTAATTTTGCAATTTGGTATTTTTGTAGTTTATATTTTCAAAATATGCAATATTGTTGTTGTTTTGCAAATGTCAGCAGATATGTCATGCCCAGATTCATACTCCTTTATTCACTCTTTCTTGACCTAAAAGGAGATATCACCTGACTAAAATTTGAAGGGGCACATGCATAGTTCTTTGTCTTAATAACAGCAGAGCATGAAGGTAATTAAAACATTCAAACCATATTGTACACTAATTTCTGTTTGATTAACTTCTTCTGCCTGATAATCCTGTCTATTTCAGACAAAGTCTGTATGCAGCAGCTGAAATATGGTCCTCTTTAAAATTCCTAATTGTGATGATTGAAACATTAGGAAGGATGTTTTGCTTTAGATCAGACAGTGCTATTGTTAGCTTCTTCACATCTTATTCTGAAAGCAGATGCAGTTGTTATTCCCTGTCAGTCTTTCAAGATCCTGTTTTACCTTCAGGGTATCGAAATGGACTTAGACACCTAAGAGTGATCCTAGTCTATCGTGTTCAAGTCCTGAACATCCATTAATGCATTTATTCTTCTAACACAACTTCAACTTACCCTTGAGACAAAGTCTCAAGAAAGAAGCGCGGAGCAGGGGGACCTACCCACCTTTTGTATTAACAGTTTTTTGAGGGCACAAGCAGGGTGGAATATAATCACACTTAAGCTTTTAAATTCACTTATGCATCTAATAGGTAGAATAGAATCTGGAACCATTTCTCTTTATCTCACATTAAGGTCTGTGAAACACACACATGCTGATCCCTGTTAGTGCCAGCTGGAGTTTACAGCAATCCTCTTCAGGCCATCAGGGACCTGGAGGACTGAAGGGTAAGAAACCCTTCCTCTCCCATTCAGGGTTCCTTCCCAACCCTCACTTCCTGCCCCCTGGCCTGCCCTGGCTCCCCTCCCACTATCCCTGCTTACTTGTGGCTGTCCACACTGTCTGTCCCAAAGGAGCAGTCAGGGAAGGGTTAACCTACCTGCCCATCACTGCTGCTAGGCTGCTGCTCTTCTCCAGGATCAGCCTGCCCAGAGAGGAGCAGTGGTGGCAATAGTGACCAGGCAGCCAGGCTAACCTGACTCAGAACAGACAGTGCCATCAGACACAATTAAATGGGAAGGGGGACAACACAGTAAGAAGGGATCAGGGATGCTGGGGAGGGTGGGGGGCAGTCGGTCCTATCCAAGCTAGCAGAAGAAGATGGGTGGAGGTTTTCACTTAGGTATAGCCTAGAGTGGCTACAGCTTCGTGTAACATGAGCTGGGTAACATGGATCAGAGATAATCTTGCCCTGGAGTGGCATAACTTTGAGCCAGCTAATAAATGCTTAGAACTAGTTTCATGTGTTAATGAGGAGACATCCCAGGTATTAGGAACTCCAGAAGCCATGTAAAATTACCACATAACAAGGCTCATATTATAGGCCCTACCATGAAGTACATCATAGCCACATCAGATGCCTGACTGAATTTTCTCATCTCATGGTGCTTCAGTACCAGAGCTCTCTTTTTCTTCCAATTGTTTCCTCACCAGCCCATCAATGACTTTTATCTATGTTTTCCCAATGCTCAGGACATTAATTCAATATATAAAATAGCCTAAATTACAAGTATTCTTACTGATTGCTTCAACTAGGCAATTTGCCTAGTCAACATGAAGGGCTTTGGCAGAAGGTAGCTGGCTGAGTCCCAGTTCAATAGTTATACTACAAGCAGAGACCACTGAAAATCTGCTACCTTTCCATATTAGCCTTTGGCCATCACGTGTAGCCATATGCAGTGAGTGGAAAACAACAACAACAACAAAAAGAAAAAGAAAAAAGAAAAGTATGAAAGAATCTTCCTTTTAGCCCAGGATAGTTCCTTACTGTACATTTTCTCAGTTTTTGCTCAACTTAATTTCATATGGCTATGCTTCCACTACTTACTTTCAAATGGGTGCAGACTCAGAGGGGGTGCCATGATACAGTCTTACCTCCATGTCTGACCATACCACAGAAGTCCCCCTAAGCAGGTAAGAATCATTTTCTTTCTGTGTTAGGAGGCATGCCCCTACTCTTCCCTCTTCTCTTCTTCCCTGCCACTGACCACACTGGCCTGGTATAAATGGGAGAGGAGGGGGTGTTAGGGGAGGTCCTTCTAAGTGTTCTCTACCAGTTCAGGAGAAGACAAGGGAGTGGGGGGGGACCTGCTCAATCCCATCACCATTGTTATCCTGGGCTGAGCCCAATTAGAGCCACCAGGAGTGACTTTGGAGCCTTCCCAAACCACTGCTGCAGCCCAGGTAGAGCTGGGCAGAAATAGCTTAGGGGTTCTCCTTGGCCTCAGGACAATGGGACCAGTAACAGAGACAGGCAGGAAAGGGGAGGGGAGAAGACTTGCTTCTGAGCATGGAGGGGAAGGAAGAGAGGGAGATTAATAGTCCCTGAGTGTTGTTCCTTCAGCATGATCTGCCAACTTTGGTGTATGGGTGGACGGGAAGAAGCTTGGGTATGGAGGATGCAGCCACCACTGTAGTGTTAGCTGCTTCTCCTGCACCCCGTTTTTGCCAAATCCTGGTCTGCTTCTACTTTGGGGTACTATTCCATATTCTATGATGCTGCAACTCATAACCCTGAAGTTCTGTATTAAATTTTATCTTTTTTTGTTTCGTCCTATTACTTTTACTTACTGTGAAACTAGAAAGTATGCGAAACAGTGACCAAGGAGCAAACCTGGAAAATATGCTGTTTTATGCTGGTGAAACATCCAAAAGTTGGACTCACTCCATTTTGACTTTCTCCAAAAATTATAGAAGTGCATCAATGAGCAGGAATTACTGGCATTCGTGCCATGAACATCAGTATGCAACTGTGATTGTCTGGCAAAGTGAACTGGGAGAAACTCATATAGAATAAGATAACATCGCACTGGCTAACCTATCCACTTATGGCCTGTGTTGGGGGCAGGCTTCTCCCAGCCTCGTGCCTCAATCTGTGGTTTGAGGCATAAGACTGGAAAGCAGCTGCCCAGAGGGAGAGACAGTTTCCCTTCCCCCTACTATCTGGTCTGACGAGGAGGAATTTGCTCCTGGTCAGCAGTCTAAATATGCACTACTGTGCAGTAGTTACTGTGTGGTTAATCTATTACCTGTATTTACAGGTAGTAGGCAACTATGCAATAAATTAATCTACTGCACATGAAATGATGTGCATGTGTAAACAGTGACAGTTTACTGCACAGTAGATTAGTCTACTGCACATTAAAGCATCTCAGTTAGACACACCCCTTGTGAGGAAGATCTTATATTCTGTTTAAAATTGGGGGTGGAGAGTTTTGGTGAAATGTTTACATTCTGAAAGTTAGTTTGTGTATTTTGGAGTACGTGAACTGTAAGGAAGGAATGTAGCCAGATACATATATGTGTATATATATGTGGGTGTGTGTGTATTATATATGTATGTTTGTACACACACATACATACATCCACACACACTCACACACATACATGGATAAATATATATATATTTCTATATAGGCCATATACACTCCTTTGGAATCCATCATTCTTGATGGGCAATTGACTAGTCCATATATATAGAGTGTTTACATGGCCGAGTGTTTACATGGCCAGCTCCAAAGGGTGAGTGCAGGGCCGGGGAGGAGGCATGTAAACACTCCCTCCACCACTGCCGCCGCTGCCTCCTCCTCCAGCATCCAGCAGGAGGGCTCCCTCCCCCCACCCACCTCCACCTCCTCCCCAAAGCAGTGGGTCTTCCCTCTTGGCTGCATGCCTTCCCTCCCTCCCTCCTTCCTTGCCACCTCCACCCTGCTGGCTGTTGGTAATAAAAGTTGTGGGGTACATGTGTTCATTGGACATCCCACCCTGCCAGGCACGGGGAGGGTGTCAGGGCCAGGCAGCGTGGGGGGCAGCATCACCACCATTCCCCCCGCATTTGCCTTACCATGCCCCATGCCCTTCTGGGCCCTTGCAGCCAATCACCACCCTCTCAGCGCAGGCACAGTTGATGAAAAGCATTATAGACAGATATACACACAGAGTCACAGACATACACACAGACAGACAAACCCTTATAGACAGATAGATAGATAGATAGATAGATAGATAGAGCTACAAGGCTTGCAGGTGGCAGCAGAGTCACCTTTCATAATTAAGGACAGTAAAATGGCTCTGAAAGGAAATGGATTAACAGAAATGTTCCCATGCAGATTAACGCTAAACTATAGCTCTATATATATATACACACACACATATATATATATTTTTTACCCAGGTTTTATTATACTGGTTAAACCAGAACTCCAGAGAAATAAATCCCAAATTGTGAAGTCTGTACCCTGAGATTCAAACATGAGCCTTCTTTGAACTTTATCTGTTAAATAGACACATGTTGGTACCTTTGTTTAAATTAGGTTGTTTGCATGTTATTTAAATCTCATTTCATGCTCTAGTGATGAGTCTTTGGAAGAGCTTTGAATAGTATGAAAATCATTTTACAAACAAGAGCAGCATAGAAAAATCCCCAAAACAAACTGTTAAAGCATTAAATTATATTAAATGCCTACAAACCCTTTTAAAAAAGATTAAAAATACATTTTGAATTGAGGCAAACCTGTCCTTAAGGTACTCCACCTGCATTTGTCTGTGTGAGTATGTTGGTCCTTTGTCCTCAAGGCCTTTTCTTGCTTTCTTTTTCCTAGTGAGAACTAAGTTTAGCGTTAATCTGCATGGGGCCATTTCTGTTAATCCATTTCCTTTTGGAACCACTTTACTGTCCTTAATGATGAAAGGTGACTCTTCTGCCACCTGGAAGCCTTGTACCTGAGGGATGTCATTTGTAGATATAGCCTTTTGTGTTCAAAAGTAACTACATAATTTTATGTACATCTTCCTGGAAAGTTTACACCTACTGTGGATGTGTAAGGTATTAGTATGTGGTTATTACTGCATCTAAAGCACTCTGCAACAATCATTTAATGAGGCAGCCAACCAAACTCCTCTGTAATCTGTTAATATCAGCATTTACAATGTAATTAAGATAAAGTGTTTGAAAATGAATGTCTTATAGTTTTATCTCCAATTAGTTTCTGTTGATTACCACAAAACACTTAAAAGTCTAATAGCAACAAAGAATAATTAAAATCATGAAATGATCCACCAGTGTCTACAGTAGATAGGTGAAAAGATAATCTACATCTCTGTTGCTTTGTGGTCCCTTGAGAGAAAATATATCAGCTCCAAATATTTGGCCTTGGTTCTTTTTTTTTTGGGGGGGGGGGGTGGTTTGCAGGGAGAGGAGGGTTATTGTTTTGTTTCCTTCTGACTGTTGCTGTTGAAGGGAGCTGGTTTTGTGGGGAAAAAAGGATGCTGCAGCTTGCAATCTTTGCCAGGTTCCTAATGACTCCACTATGGCTCTTAACAGAAATTGCATGTTCAGTTTGGTTGAGTTCCCCCCGCTCTGCCTATTCCTGCTGTGTTCTATAAGACCAAGCTGGAACATAATTGTTAGGGTAATGATATGGATTTTTGGGAGCACTGAGTATGCAGCTGAATGAAGGCTTTAATCTGTGTCTCAGTGAAAAGCTGCTGACCACAAGGCAAAATGATGTATTAAAAATAACCTTGCAAATGCTTAGACAAATAGTTTCTTTAACAATGGAATAGTATGCAGGATACATGATTCCTTGTGTAAGAAGAACAAGATGCAGCCCACCCACTATCATCAGAAGATAAAGCAGAAGCAAGGGCTTGGAGATGGTGCTTAAGTCAGCAAAGAACCAGAAAAAAACAGTGATTGACTGAGAATACCAGAGTTCATGGCCTTACGCATGAGCTCTTAGGAGAGAGGCATGTGAATGAATGAAATGCATAGGCAATTCCATGTTAATGAAGCAAACAGTAAACCGAGGGAGAGCTTGAGATGGGAGGAGAAATGGGTGGAACAGAGGGAGGATAAAGGTGGAACAACTATTAGTGTGTATGAATCAAGGTGTGCAAAATGTAAAAAGAACTAATGTTCAGTGCAAGTCCCTGGTTTGTTGGTTTTTTGGGACCTGGCCTGAAGCTGTCTCCATTCTAAATAAAGCTGTTGCAAGCAATGTGTGCAAGTAGCGTTTGCTCCCTGCTTGCTTGGGCTAATGAGTAACAGGATCCATAAGTGATTGGATTGTCATCTCCCTAGTCATTGGGTGCCACATGGAGTCAGGGTCTAACAGTAATGCAATGTCTCTTTTCCAAGTTGGGTCAATTTGGTAATAAAAAGAACCCATCATTCTCTTTCTTCTGTGTTGACTTTATTAAGAAGATTTTTAAAAGTTTGAGTAATCATACCATCATTCCTTTCTTCCCTTTCTCTCTCCTCTTTCCTATGTAACATCATCATAGTTCTTCTTATTCCCAGCCATAAAATCTAAAAATCTATTCACAACAGCTACTATTTTTGTGAGTTCCCAAATATTAAGAACACGAGAGGCAAAACAATAAGGTCAGGGGCATGATCTAAATGATCTAAAACACCTGCAAAATGAGGAGTCACCTACGCTAGCCAATAGAAAACACTGAGCGCATGTACACATGCTATTAATACAACAGAGTAAACTCCGGCACAGTTCACACTGGAGATGGTTGCTCCTGGGTACAGCATTTATACATATGCCTGAGAAGCCAGGACAGTTCAGCCCTGGTTGGGAGGAGTTCCAGGGTGTCAGCCTGCCAGCAAAAAGCTGCTCCACCCTGGCTCAGTATGCTGCAGAAGGGCTGGCAGGGGCATGAGAGTGCTACAGTGAGGAGCTACTATATCACCCTCATACATGTCCTGCACTGTAGCACCCTCATGACCCAGCTAGTCCCAGTCACTATCTACATGTGTATTGCAGCAGAGTAACCCAAGGGCTAGCAGGGAGTACCAGGCTAGGAGACAGCTGTCCTCTGGCCAGAGCTGGGACACTGGTCTCTGCGTCCAGGGACTGCCTGTTGCCAGGGCAGGGATAATGTCACTGGTGGATTGGGGCAGGAGGCCTGCCTTATCTGCAGCTTTTTCCAAGCCGCACATCTCAGTTGCCCAGTTGGGCTGCAGGGCTGGGACCTGGCACTGACTGGGACAGTTCTCAGCCCCTGCTCCACAATTGCAGGGTGGGGCCTGGAGAGCCTGTTCCCTGCTCAGCTCTGCAATCGTGGAGCTGGGCAGGGAACAAGCTGGGGACCCTACCCAGTTCTACAATTGCAGAGCTGGGCAGGGAACAGGCTCCCCAGTCCCCACCAGCAGGGAGCTCCCAGTGCCAGCTGGATGGTCACAGGGCCGGAGCTGTGACATCCTTATTTAAGGATAAGAAGATTCTCTTTTAAGGATAAAGATCTTTATCCTTTATTTGCAGCATTGGGCCTGCAATTGTGGAGCTGGTGCTGGGAGATAAGGATTTCTCAGTGCCCTGCTCCCCAATCCTGATGGGGAAGCAGGGACTGGGAGATAAAGATATCCAGCCCATACTCTCTGATTGTGATCTCAAAGCAGGGGGCTTGAAGCTCCCTGGTCCCGAGGCAGGGGGACATAGTCCCTGCCTGGGCTTTGGTGGTGAAGCCTGCCCCAGCAGCAGGCAGCTCGTAAGTGTAGGGAGCGATCTCCTACCCTGTGGTGGCCAACTGACCAGGAGCAGATTTATTCTTGGTCAGGCATTTCCCTGAGCGCTACCATGCAGTTAGTAATCACAAGTAAATTTTCTACTTGCATTCGCAGGTAGCAAATTTATTCACAGTTAACAAGGTTTACTGTGTAGTAAGCATGTGCACATGTACAGGCACATGCTTACTTCCCAAGAAAGTATGCTGCTTTACAGTAAAGCTTCTCATGTAGATTGCACCTATTGAGTGCAAGATTTGTTTTAAGCTACATTCATCTCTGGAATTGAGTCACCAAGGGTCACTTGGGATGTGGAGCCTGGAATCACCATCAGAGAGTAGGTTCCTGTATCTAATTTTTTCACAATTCTAAGCAGCTTCCCAGAAGACATTAGTTCTGGAAGAGCACTGCATTATCATTGTTGTTCTATTTCCATTTGCTGAGCAAGTCTGGATATTTCTTCATGGTATTGTGCTGTCATGCAGATATAACTACATTTCTAGATCCTAGTTGCGCTTAGGTAGGAACTAGGCACCAACCTGCTCATACTGGATCAGTTCTGCACAAGCATAGAAGCATAACTTTGTGAAATTGGGAGACTTTATAGAGTCAAACAAGGAAGCATCTAGTACATTTTGAAAAATTAGGCAGCAGCTTGGCAGAGTTTCTTTTCATCACAATTCTGGATTTAGGTATTTCAATTATATCCAAGCCCTGAATTGGTTGTTTAAGTATTTTATTGGATATGGACTTTCATACTTTGTTCTGCTTATCCATATGACGATTTTTGCATATTCTCCACAATGCTCTAGGATGGGGAATCCTATTACTTACATCTCCTGAAAATGAAATTTAAAGCTGATTGTTTTCACTGTATTGATGACATTGCAGCCTGGAGCATCTTCTAATCTCTCAAAGCTCCTGTGTTAATGTTAAAAGGGAGGGAGGCAGGTTGATCTTCCAGATGTGACTGGATGGTAGATGATGAACAATCATGATTGTGCAGTTCATCTGAAAGGAAATGACACTCTGTAACATATTCTCCTTGTTTATCTGATATTAAAATATAAAGAATTTTGATTAACAATTGGTGGTATAGCCTTAGCATCTTCAAGCACTAATGCTTGAAGCATATGTAGCTGATCAGCTGGGATTCTCGTTTTATCTGATAGGCTCCCCCACAATTTTCAGGTTCAAAAAAGTAACCCCAAATTTTTGCTCATGGGAAAATGTGGATTTAGGGTGACTTTTTTTAGATCCCAAAATTGGGGATTTTTTATCAGGGAAACCAAGTTCCCGGCTGATCAGAAGGTCCATTCAGTGCCATTAAAGTTATCCCTATGTTGTATCCTAATGTGAAGCTTCTTTGCAAGGAACATAAGATGTTTAGTGGTTAGTTGAAACAGATTTTAAATATCAGCCTGTTCCTATTTTTTTTCAGGGCAGTAAATAGTGAGCTTAGTAGCAAATGGTTTGAGTATAGTAAGGTGTGTGTGTGTTTAGAACTTGAATTTTTCAAAGATCAATTCTTATTTTTCTTATTTTTGCAAGCATAGGGACACTATGGAAACTGGAACTGATTCTTGCTGACTCACTGTGATGGGCACTTTGGGCATGTCTTGTTAACTCCACCCTGGAGTCCTGGGATATAGAAATAAGGACTAGGTCTTTTGAGGGAAGCTCTAGTAAAATCTAACTGGCTGGAAAGTTTAGACTGAAATCCAACTAGGGCTATCAACTGCCAGTAAAAGAACTTCCCACCCCCACAGACAGGACTGAGGATGTAAACAAGCATTCATCACACCCCGTCTAGGTTTAGGCAGGTTACTTTAAGCCACCTAAACCCAGGAGCAACACATACAGCTGTTCCCTGCTACTGGGAGCAGCACTTGCAGTCATTTGCCACTAACAGGAGTGATGTGGGAAACCTGAGGAAATTAACTCAGGGTTATAGGAGGGGCTGGTGGGGTCAGGGGTGGTGAGGTGGGCTCATAGAGTTAAAGATAGCCTGGTCAGGGTTGGTCAAATGGGAATGGCAAAGACCTAGGTGAAATGCTGAGATTTCCCAGCCTTGGGGCTGTACTGTGAATTCAGGCATTCATGAGATCAGTCCTAGGTCAGATTAACCCCATCCTAGGTCAGGTTAACCTTTTCTTGATCTAAGTTACTGACCCCTTGAGGTGTACTGCATTAGTTCAGGCTTTCATTTTTTGTCTGAATTAAACCATCTAAACACCTCCATGGGTGGGAATTGAAATGAACTTAATCCTGGTTAGTTTGATTTAAATGTAAAGTCTATATGATCTCTTGCGTTTGGGCTCTGATAAGACAATGTGAGGGTTCTGTGCTAGAAAAGCATTAAAGTTTCATCTTTTTCAGAAATACTGATTTTTATTTGCTGGTGGTGCAGATGTTTTTGAAGCAGATGAGTTCCCATGAACAGCAATTGTACAAAAAGATTTACTTTGCAAAGAACAGAACAAATGTTCAGGGGAAAATATTGTAATGTTTTCCCAGCTCTAACTGTAGTTAACTTTCTTGGATACTGTGCTTGAGAACATGTTATACTGCTTGTAAGTTTGTGGGGAGCTGGTCATTATTTTTTTTAAATACAATATTGGTAGGTATTTGGAATTAATATTTTGAATTCTGCTTCTCTGTGTTACATGCAAACACACTGTTAAAACACTAAAAAAACTATTAATAATTACTTTACTGTTGATGCTGTCTCCTTTTTTGATTCATTGTTCAGAGAATGTTGTCTAGTATATTCATAAGATAAGATGGAGGTGGTATGAGTGGATTTGGCACATTGGGGGTGGCTTGTCAAAAAAAGAGAAGGTGAAAAGTGAAGGTATCTGTTCTATAGGTCTTTTCCTCTTGCACTCTTTATTCTGTTATGGAAGAAACATTTTTTTCTGGTATACTCAACAGCTATTCATCCTTAACATTTTTGAAACTCCCCAAAGGAGAAACAATGTCAACGTAATATATATTAAATTATGTTTGATGTTTCATTGATATAAAATCGTGCCTGAACTGAACAGTGGATACCAGCAGGATTACAGAACTGGAAAATTCACGCTGAACGACACCACTTCACATATCAATGTGCCCTTTTATAATTAACTAGACAGCAAACACAAATGAGAAGCCTCTAAGGCTCTGAATAATTGTTTTGCTCTTTATTTTCTTGAATTAGGGATGGAAAGCATAACGTAGTCATTAGCAGTGTAATGAATGTATGGGTTTTACTGTATCATGCTTACTCTCAAGATTTAAAATGAATACTATTTTAACCATTATGGTTTTGTTTATTTTTATTTTTGACATATGAATCCATTTTTTTAATTGACATACTTAACGTAAGACCTAGGAGATACTTATTTTAGATGATGCTATAAGTGGGTAAGTGTAATAAATGTATACCTTGTAAAATTGTGATTTAATCATCAAGCATTTAGAATATACCTAAGCCAGAATTATTACTTGGAGTTGATAATCACACAATTGAATTGACAATTAAAGCTTGGAAAGGATGGAGAGAATGATTCTGGGGTGTACAATGATTTTGGGCCATACCTGTTAAGCTGCTTAATGGGTTGTGGTGGGCCTAAACATGAGGAAAATTGGCCAGTTTAGGGATACAGGTTTTAAAAAATATAGGCATTATGGATGTAAATGGAATTCAGGGCACCAGAAGGTGCATTACTCTCATCTCCAAAATGGTAAAACCAAAAAACTAGAATGATTAATGGTAAAAACCAAGTACCTAAATGCATTTTGGTACTTTGAGAAAATGGCCCAAACTGTTTTGGACGTCAGTCAATGCCTGTTGTTATGCTGAGGAAACTGAGGTCAGTTATGTAATACGCTGCCCTATTTGGTCAGAAAGTGGTGCAATACGTTTGGAAAGTAGGAGCATACAAACAGTCCACGGCTAGGGCATCAGATACCTAACTGAGTTCTACGAAGACAGGGACTTAAATCCGCCCAACCTTGTAAGACTTGCCAGAGATATCAACCTTCAAGAAAGCCCTTCTGCCCAGCTCCAATTAGTAATAATACAGGTAAAGAGAAGAGTCAGATTTCTAAAGGGATGTACCCTGAAGGAGACAAAGAATGTTTTTTCACATTTGGGTGGAACTGAGATCTCATGAGGACTGAACAATTATTTTGGGGGGCAAGAGGAGGCAGGGAAGTCAGACAAATGGGAGGAACCAATTAGATTTTCCAGAAATAAAAACAGCTTGATGGTATCTGAATTTAAACAACCAAAAGATATATTCTTTCCAGGATGGATTGGCCAGGTTTCCTTGAGAAAAGCAAAGACCTGGAAATGGACTAAGGTGGTTTTATTTCTGTATCTGGATTTGATCCTACTCAATCTGACTGTAGACAGCAAGACTAGTTTGGTCATTAATTTTGAGGTAAGAGAGTTTTTCCTTTCTCCATCCAAAGGTGTGTCTTATTTTTATTTCAGCTGCTGCCAGTTGGCTCTTTGATGACATAACTCCCACACAGAAAATATGTGCAAGCACTATTTAGCATAGAGATTTCTTCTGTCTAAGGTAAGGAAGGAATGTGCCAGACTGCACAAGCCAGGAACATTTTTGCAGCCAGCCTTTTAACCAGGCAATGAAATGAAACAAACAACCCATTATAAACTTGATTTTGACACCCCCTCTAATTTGGCCAATAATACTAGTGTCAGAGGTATGATAGCAGGTGTAGATTTTCCTCTTAAGTAGAGCTGAGAAAATATTGTAATAACATTTTTGTGAATACTCATTTAGGGTTACATTTTTTTTTTAATTTAGGCAAAAATAAATTAAAGGCAAAAATAAAACTTAGGTAAACATACCTTAAAAATAAAATCCAGTACTCCATCACTGGTATAATGAACAGAAATCACATGAAGTTAGATACCCTGCTTCCATTCTTTCCCTGCCACACTCATGCACCCACCTAAAACTGTCTTTACCTCTTAAATAATAAGGAAGTAAGAAATAAAGCATATCTAGATTATGTCTGGTTTACTCAATGTACCTTCACATTTACTTTGGTTCCAATGTATTCTTTTATATATTCTTGTCCTAGAATTAACTTGTATTTACTAAAGCCCCTGCTCCCCACACCTCTTCACCATCATTTACCCAGTGCAGTTTTTCTCCTATTTTTCCCAAACAACTCCCTGCGTACTTCACAACCCCCAGTTCTCCCAACCCTCATTATTTACCCAAACCAATTTCCCTATTTTTTTTGGATCCACAAAGTCCTGGTTTCCCTCTCTTCATGCGGGTTCTGTATGTGAAAATTAGCTTTTATGTGATGACCATTTTTATGTCCAAAAATTCATTATATGCTAGGTAAATTCACTCTTATGCGATCAGTATGGTGGAAGCCTGCAGTCAGCTGCTTTGTGCGGTGCTTTGCAGGAATGATGTGCTTCAAAATATTGTTTTCTGTGTGGATCTGTGCTCCTCGCTTGTTGTCTGCAATACGTGTTTCAGTAGTTGCCATTCTCATTGTGATACTGCCTTGTGCTTGTGTGTACTGTCTGCTGTTGGCAAGTACCAACATTTCTTGTAAAAGTGGTAGAGATGGGTCTGGGGTTCAGTACAGTTGAGATATTGGAATGTAAGTCTATTTGTTACATTGTAAAGCGGGTTCCCTTTCTGTGAATTTGAGTGATGTGCCATTTTCCAGGAATGCAAATACAGCATAAAGCAAGGGAAACCTGGTTGTTTTTTTCATACCTTTTATCCATTTCCTAAAACCCCTGAACATCTGAGTAGTGAACTCCTTTCTGCGAAGTTCCTTATTCCCACCCTATGGGAGTTATAGGGGATACTATATCATAGTCCGTCATACATGTTCTGGAGGGAGGTGTATAGAACTGTATTTACTGTGTTATTTCTGATAGAAAACTTGCTGGACAGCATCTTATCAACAGGCCTCCCCCAGTTTCTG
Source organism: Crocodylus porosus (assembly GCF_001723895.1). NCBI lineage: Eukaryota > Metazoa > Chordata > Crocodylia > Crocodylidae > Crocodylus > Crocodylus porosus. Next base: position 111,543,815 of record NW_017728906.1, on the reverse strand, counting down.
CCCAAGTTACAATCTATTTATCTCCTTCCCACCTGTCCTCCCCACACAGCCATGTCCTTTGCTTTTAGATTATGTTTTTACTTTGTCATTTTCCAGCACTGCTGTTTAATCTTTTTTCCCCTCCTCTTTGGATATTTTCCCTTCCATTTTTTCTTTTAATCTCCCTCAAATCCTCTTGGATATTTCTAGTTTTATTATTTCTCCCAGTGTCCTTGTCCTTGTCCTTCGGTATTGTTTTTCTCCTGAGTTTAAGAGTTTGCCAATCAGTATTATGCTGTAGCTTCTTGCCATCTGCATCATTCTCAATCTGAAATTCCAGGGTGCTTCCCACTGAGTTTAGTTTCTCAAGGATTTTAAGACCACCTTTTCCCCCCGCCTCCTTTAAATTGTACTGCTGTTTCTGATATTAAAAGGAAAACCCCATCTGTATCTTCTTTTGATTTTCTAAGGGCACATCTACACAAAATGTTTTACTGTGCTTTAGACTAATCTAATAGGCAGTAAGGCATCATTATCTACAAGTGTGCAGGACTTACTGTACATTAAGTTAGTCTAATGTGTCGTTTGCTAGTACCAACACATACATATACTAGATAAATTGCTCATTAGCTAATGCTCCCTAGCACACATATAGATGCTGATGACTGTCCACTGCTGTCTGGTTAAGTGCCAATATGGGGGAAGCAGTGGCAGCCATCTTCCCAGCCATGTGGGGATTGGAACAGGTCCTGATCCCCACATGGTGCCAGCACAGCTCTTACTGCCTGGTGGAGATCAGTACTGGCCCCCATGCCTCCTGTTAACCTGGAGCTTCACCTGGATGCTGCAGGGGGGCAGAGTAGGGCAAGAACAGCCCTGCACTGGGCTAGTCCTGTCAGGTGCAGTTTGCTGTCGATGGAGGGCACACATTTTTCCTCCAAGCCCAAAGGAAGGTAATCCCAACGAGGATCAAAGGGAGCAGGAGAGCACACAAGCCTCTGTGGTTCACCAAAAGCATCCTGGAATGTTTCCTTGCTAAAAAGGACGCTTATACCCAGTGGAAAGAAGGGGTCATCACCAGGGAGGACTATTCTGTAGTTGCTCGGGGATGTAGGGGGGCAGTTAGGAAGGCCAAGGCAGAGATGGAACTGGGACTAGCTTCCCAGATTAAGGACAATATGAAGTGTTTTT
>NW_017728906.1:111534136-111542545 GCF_001723895.1 Crocodylus porosus | reverse complement strand
CGGACTAGATGATCTGCTCAGGTCCCTTCCGACCCTACAAACAATGAAACTATGAAACTATGTAGACGTGCTCCTGGGATGGCAATCACATTAATTGCAAATGTAGATGCACCCTGAGAAATGTAAAGGTAGTCCCTGTCTAGTAGGGTTGGGAATAACCTTATTTCTTTTAAGCATTGAAGCATTAGCAGTATTATTTTGAACAACCTGTTTTTCTTTTAATTGGTAGATTTGTTTGCTTTTTATTGTATTTTGAAACGTTCTTTCTTTCACATAAATGAATAGTTTGTTCTTAATGAGGAACAGATTATCTGGATGTCATGGGGGATGCTGAATAAAATCAGAAAATCAGGGAATTTTCAGTAATTGACCTTGTGAGACTTGATGGTTTTAGATTAAAGACAGCTTTGGGTAATTGTGGTTTGGATAATTGAAGCTGAGATATCTGTCTTCTGAAAACTTACATAGTAAATATAGTCACCCTTGCCAATATTTACATTTTGAAGTTTAATTAGTAGAGTAATGGATCTTCACAGAATGATATACCTAATAAATTATTAATGCTAACTCTAAACTGGCTACATAGCAACCCTAGTTTATGTTGGACTAATGAACTATAGAGAATAGTCTGTAATCTAGATGCTATCTTGGAACCAGGAAGAAAAATGCTGAGGGTGAAGAGAAAAGGAAGCGGAAGAACTTCTTAAATTATACTATTGATCTATGCAAAGGAAAGGAAATATTACAGATAATACTCTATAAAGTGGTACACCAATGCCACTGGCAGATTTTTACATCAATGACCTAGCAAACAGTGTTACCTGAGAAAGCAATCAAACTCATGCTGTGGGGCTATATGGATCATTTAGAAACCCATGCCAATTCCCTAGAATGTTCATTGCCTGGCCATTCTGCCCTATTTTGAGAGACTACCTTAAGCTTATTAATTTATTTTAATTCAAAGGAAGATGACAAATTCATTTTGAACTTGCATATCTTAATTCAGATTGAATGATTATAAATTATTAAGCTTTTTTTTTTCCTTCCATGCAAATCTTAGCTAGACTGAAACTCATTGCCATAAGGAATTGGTCCTGATGAAACTTTGAGACTGCAAGTCAGGGGAGGTTGTATACAACCTTCAAATAGAGAGTTGATTCCTTTGTCCTGTTTTGTCTCTTGTGTAATCATATTTGCTTGATACAAGCATTTAAAACATTGTAGAACATACAGTTTAATAAAGCATATTTGAAAGGTTCAGCAGCCCCTTCTGCAGGTTCCTATTTTTAGACTTCTGAAAGACATTAGTGACTTAAGATAAGAGCCGATGAAAGATTTAAATGCCCACATTTAAAACTGTAATCCTAAAAAACTCTGCTTACCTGACACTTAGCCCAAAGAAAATGCTTACTTTCAAATGTTTTACCCAGGAATAGTTAGTTCCTGTTTATAATTCATAGCTGGGTAAAAAATTATAGTTAGTTCCCTTCTTTCAGGTCAATGAATCCAGTTCCTTGCATTCACAGGCAGCCATTAACTGAAGGCATCCCTAACCTACAGCAAACCCTCTCCCACACCTACGCTGAAAAGTTTCCAAAAATACCAGGAAGAACCTATGACAATATCTCAAACAGTGGCGCCCAATCCATCTAGCACCTGTATGCCAGGTTGCGCCTGTGGGCTGGCCTCTACTGGCCAGCTCAACTCAACATGTGAGGCCATGTTCTCTGGCCTGTGGGGCTCCCCAGGGGCCAAAAATTTGAGAGCAGAGGATTAGTGGTAACATTAATTGCTGTGGTTCTGGGCAATTGCTATGGGCCAGAGGCCAAATACCACTGCTGGAGAATGCCAAGAATACCCTATGACATGCTGAAGGTAGGAACTTGGGAAATGAGGGCACCCCTAATGCCCTTCTACTACAGCAACAAGAGTATATGTGCTTAGAAAGCCTGAGGAAAAAGTCAGCACTTCAACCTACAAATGAAGGGGAAATCTTTTGTGCCAATCTGATCTAGAAGGAAAATTTATTTCTGCTACAGAAAAAAAAAAAGTATTTGTGAGATGTATAATATTAATATGGAATAGACATGATAATTATGGATAAGTGAAGTACCTTTAAGTCATTACTTTTAAAAATAAAAGTAATAAGTAAGAGAAGCAAAGTTATAACATTTGACATTTAGTTCTCTTTGTATTAAAATGTATGGAGTTTGGTTGCTTATTATATCTACAACCTTTTTTTATAAATTATGTAAAAACCTACAGAATGTGTATTAGTTCTCACGTTATGAGTAGGGAACCTAGTTTTCTCTGTTAAAAAAATGGATTGAAAAAAGTAACCCCAAATCCACCTTTTTCTGTGGAATACCACTAATACATAGATATATAGTGGTATTTCATTTTCATTAAAGAAAAATGTGGTTTTGGGGTTACTTTTTTAACCCAAAAATCGGGGATTTTTTTTAATCAAACAAAACCAGGATCTCTGGTTATGAGGTTGTCATAACAGTTATAGTCCTATTGTAAAATATATGCCTAGAACAACAAGGGCAATATGACATATGCTGCCTTAAAGGAAACCCTGGTAGTGTTCTGCCTCAGCTTCTCAGCATGTAGGATCATGGCAACTGCTAATGCGCCTTAAAGATCAGGTGGTTTAGTTTAAAAGTCTCTATACACCCTCTTGGTGATACCATGGGGAGCATCTTGATATTAACAACTCTGAATTCAATCCAATTCAAACACTACTATTCTATCAGAGGACTTCTCACACCTTTCTCCTATTGCATAGTGGTGAATTAAGTATGTTTTAACCTAAGTCGCATTCAATTAAATCTTGAGCTCCTAGTTCATAACTTACTAGATTTGTATTTCTATTTTTTTTTTTTTTTTTCACTCTTTCCTTATGTGAAGTGTTGCTGGAATCAGTTGCAGAAATACTGAGGTGATACTCATATCCACCTTCCACTAGCAAAAGTGTCTGCCCTACTGGGACTTAGTAAAAATAGAATAAAACCTGTGAAAGAAGTTCACATTTATTTCTTGTGGAGAAAATCTCATCTCTTTCCTTAAGTGTATTTATAGAATGTTGTCAGAAATGAACTGGCTAGCTTTAACAAGAGATTATTGCAGTATATTGGATAACTTAAATAAATTTTGTGCCAGGTGATTTCTACTTGGTTCATAAATTTTGGTATATTGTATTCTGTCCCCACATTTACATGTATTTGAGTTGAATATTGGACACTCATATTGAAAATGTCTCCTCTACAATTTTACTGTATTTTTCTTTTGTAACTTATTGAACATTTGAAATATCCAAAGATATGAAATAATTGAACTCTAGACACTAATACCCAAATGTGCACTTCATATACTTGTATATTTTTTCAGGATTATTTCTTTTCAAATTCTTGATCCAATTTTATACATTAATGCTTGACCTCTTAATGATTCTCTTTCCTATGTAATGTACAGTACAAGTCCTTGTGAAAATGGATACATTGCAATAATGAAATCCTTGTCAAGTTGACTGTGATATAAATTCTACATGCATTTCAAATGGAATTCAAACTCCATTTTTGATATATGATGTTTCAAGCAGGTAGGACTGGCACATGTGTAACTGGATTACGATAAATTGAAAAACACCCAAAATGCATTACAAAAAAGTATTTTGTTATTTTTTGTTAGGCTCTAACAATGTTTTGACTTGTATAGCAGAGCTATAATTATAGAATATCACACTTCCATTAAAAAGAAACAAAAACACAACACGGGAACATCACATTTCTAGCATTTTCTTCCAACTAAAATCCACAATATGAGAGGACATATAATATAGTAAATAAAGCTCATTTCAAAGCAGGGTGAGAGTGTTTGTTTCATAAAAGCCTCTGAATGCTGACTCATCCATTCCTGATGTTAGCTGTTAGCATGCTGTCTGAGAGACACTTTCAGATGAGGAAAAAAATACAAAAAGCTTATGCATTGTGCAGGCACAGCAACAGTAAAGATTGCCATTGCAAAGCAAATGAATATATCAGAATTGTTGTTATAAATTGAATTTATATGACAGTCCATTTTTTCCACAAATAAGGCTATAGCAACTCTCCCATCTAAGATTGATTTTCTTCCTTTAATACTTCTTCCCTACTACATGTCTACACCAAAATTTCTAAAAAGAAGACCTTGCACTAGTTGAATGTTTGAAGTTTATTTTCTTACCTGGGAGCTGAGCTATGTCTCCAATGGCATAATTATTCTATGTAATGCTTTTATTTATTCATCTTATGCATTAATACTGACATCTCTTATTGGCACCTTGTTAAATTTCTTAGATTTATATTCTGCCCTACCCAACAAAAGCTCAGGGTGGGTTACAGACAGGATAATACACAAAAGCGCATGCCATATTAAAATAAGTTATTAAAACAGTCTCTCTCTCTTCCCCCAAACAGTATCCCAGCTTACCTTGACTTGCAAAATACCTGCCCAAATGAAAAGGTCTTACAGAGTTTCTGAAAGATGTTCGGGCAGACCCCAAGGGGTAGGAAGTTCCAAAGCTGAAGAGTGACTACCAAGAACAACCTCACATGTGTTTTTGGCAAGAAGACTTGGTGTTTTACTACAGTTTACTTATATAATGCCAGAAATTGGGGAATTTTGTGCTATTATAAAGTTAGAGCAGTTGCAGGTGAAGGTGAAGGCTTCATAATGTTGTTTCGCACATGCACAACTGCAACTTGCTACTAGAGGGCCTGGCAAGTAGGGGCATGGATATACTAGACAGTAGGGGTGTGCAAAATGGGCCCTATTTGATTTAGATTTGAGTTCAGCCCAAATCAGGGACAGTAATTCAATGTTTTAATTCGGATCACTGTCCCTGATTCGATTTGGCTGAATCGGAAGATTCAATGCTGATTTGGAGAATCAGCAATTCGGACATAAATACAACTTTAAAAGTTTTTTCTACATACCTTGAGGTAGCAGTCACAGTTTCTGATTTCTGTGATGCTGGGGTACATGGAGTGTCCCACAGGAGTGAGGTGGGGGGGGTGCCCTCCATGTGCTTGGTGGTGAACCCAGAAGTGGACTAGAAGTACTTCCAGTCCACTTTGAGGTCTGCTGGGGAGCACGCGGGGGGGGTGGGCCCTCCACACTCCCCTGGCTCAGAGATCAGCCACAGGGGGACCCAGGGTGCCCTCCCCAGACCCTGGAGGCACCAGTTGCAGAGCCAGGGAGGTGCGGGGGTAGGGTGGGGAGGGCAGTGTGCTCCTCAGAAGACCGAGAAGTGGACCAGAAGTGCTTCTGGTCCACTTCCAGGTCTGCTGCTGAGCATGCTGGAGACCCTACTGTGCTTCTGTGGGATGCTGTATGTTCCCAAGCATCACAGCATTCACAGGCCATTGCTATTTAGAAGTATGTGGAAAGCTGTGTCTATGTCAGAACTGACGAATCTTTCTGAAACTCTCCAAATTGATTTGGAGGGTTCCAATTTAATTTGGAGAGATTAAGGGGTCCTCCGATTTGGTTCATATTCAGAGATTCAGCCACTGAACTGGGCTGAATCTCTGCGAAATCAAATGAGGGACTGAAGCTTCTCACAACCCTACTAGTCAGGTGGAAGGATGGTAGGGAGGCTTATACTTGGAAAGCAGCTTCCCTGGGCCTGTCTGGTCTGGCTGAAACTGACCCAGTAGTTCCCTGATGAGAACGGCCCCCTCTCAGTGCAGAAGACCAGAGAGCCCAAGGAAGCTTCTTCCTTATGGTCTAGCTGAACCTGATGTGCAGAGATCCTGGTTTTCTCTGATAAAAAAAAAAATCAGCAATGTTCAGCTTAAAAAAATAACCTCAAATCCACATATTTCCATGATTAAAATGAAACAACACTAATATGGATGTATAGATCTATATAGTGGTGTTTCATTTTAATCATGGAAAAATGTAGATTCGGGGTTATTTTTTAACCCCCAAATTGGGAATTTATTTTAATCAGGAAAAAAACAGGATTTCCGCTGATGTGGTAAGGCCAAGATTAAGCCCCAGAGTGCCACTCTCACTTGGCTTAGTCATGACCCCTGGAAAAGCTTCTTTCCCCAGCTCCAAGGTCTCTCCATATGGCAGCTTCATGCTGAACATGGAACTGCTGGGCTTAACTAAAGCAAGACCTAGGAGCTAGGGAAGACACGCTTTCCTCAGCCCCAGAGCGGCTCTGGTTTGGCCAGACTAGAGAGTCCCGGGGAAGCTGCTTTCCTGGGCTCCCTGGTCTGCCTGAAACTGACAGGTGGCTCTATGCTGACTCCTTAACTAATGACTGCTCTCAGTTTAATTTCCTTTCTGTCAGCTTTATGGTAACCTGTGACAAAGCCCTTGAGGTACTGATGGTTTTGATACAAGGTTGATTTTGGTTGAATTTTGGATTGTAGTGAGGTATAAGGGGACTGTGGTCTCTTAGCAGGGACCTTAGGTCCCAGAGGGCCACATAGGGCCCAGGCTATTTAGTGCCTTGTATGTCAAAACCAAAACCTTAAATTTTGCCAAGAAGGCAAGTGGAAGTCACTGCAGCCTCTGGAGTATTGGAGTTATGTGCTTCTAGTGACCTATTCCTGTCAGAAGGTGGGCTGTAGCATTCTGCATCATATGCAATATTGGGATGGTCATCTAGGGTAGATCTATGTAGATCACATGACAGTTGTCTACATAAGTTGAGATAACAAAAACATGGATGTTGGTGACTAGATACAAATCTGGAAGAAAGATTTGCAGCCTTCTCACTAGATGATGTTGGCCAAAACACTGGAGACACAGGTACAGTAGGGGACCTAAGAGTTACCCCCATCAGCAATAGCTCTAGTCTCTCTTGCCTAGCTTTTACAAACTATGATGGGCATTGGTCAAGTTCACAGCTGGTTACCCCCTTAGCTTATCTTCTGTATTAGTGGGCAACAGTGATTGAAAGCAATCCATATAAACTGGACAAGACTGAGTTTCCCCAACACTAGACTCTGACTCTGCAGTAAAGCTGGTGGTCTTCAAGCTGAACCAGACACAGGCAATGCTATCCTCAAAATACGTGGTAAACTTAATGGAACAGACAGCAGAAGACTTGTGTCTGGGCAGGAATAGCCTGAGTTAACCTCACTATTTCACCACATAGAACAGTTCCACTAGATGGCACTTTACAGCTGCAATGAAGATGGAGAAGAAAAGCTTATTTGCTGCTGTTACTACCATACTGTAGTCCTTTAAGAAGTATCATTGATACAATCAGTCAGCTTCAGCATGAGTCAAAAGCCATCAGTACTCTAACCTCCCACCCTCCTGCTTCAGCTACATTAGTTCCTCTGCATACCCAGGGCATTTGTGCTGCTGCCCTGCAGGAACAGACACCTAAGTGCCACTGTGTCTATCACCAAGATCAGTGTCTAATGCCAAACAGTTCCACAGATTGACAAGCTATGGGGAGAGTAGCCATCTAATTTAATGAGGTTCTAGAACTCCAAGAATTTTAGAATCTTACTGTCTTCATGAGTCTTGGAGATGAGGAGGAGGTGTACCCACCTAATTGGTTTACTACCCTAGCAAGGACATGAGCTTTCTATGCTTCTTAGAAGGAAGGGCTCTGACCATAACAGAAGTGCTTTAGCAACACCCTCACTAATCAGAGTCTCTATATTCAGGAAGTTGCAAACATTAGGTTGAATATATGCTATATTTCAAGTTACTATCTATGATAACTCCACTGTAGGTACTGAGGCCATGAAATCCTGCTCTAGCCCTAAAGAGCCAGTCTCAGCCTGGATGTTGAAATCACCCAAAGCAATAAGTCCAGATCCCAACAGATAGATTATGTCTAGGGAATAGTGATAGACTGAGTTGGTGTAAGAACTACTGCACTGCAACGGTGCATTTCCCAACAAAGCTAACTGCATTGGTCCAGCGGGGAGGGGTGTGGCCCCGTCTCAACCCAGCCCTGTGTATTACTTGTTAGAGACAGAAAAGTTTTCATAGATTTCATAGATATTAGGGCTGGAAGGGACCTTGAAAGATCATCGAGTCCAGCCCCCTGCCCAAAGGGCAGGAAGTTAGCTAGGGTCATAGGATCCCAGCAAGATAAGCATCCAATTTACTCTTGAAGGTGTTCAATGTACATTAAACCACCTCCAATGGCAGGCTGTTCCAGACCTTGGGGGATCGGACAGTAAAGAAATTCTTTCTTATGTCCAGCCTGAAATGGTCTTGCAGTAGTTTATAACGGTTCAACCTCATCATCCCATGGAGCAGTCTGGTGAACAAACATTCCCCCAGGCACTGGTGGTCACCCCTGATAAACTTATAGGTGGCCATCAGATCACCCCTGAGCCTGCACTTTTCCAGGCTAAAGAGCCCCATGGCTCTCAGCCTGTC
>NW_017728906.1:111523837-111533936 GCF_001723895.1 Crocodylus porosus | reverse complement strand
GCTAGCCAGCGTAGCACTGCCAAGCCTATAAGGATGCTGCAGGTTTTTCCTCCCAAGGTGGAGAACCTTGCATTTTTTGGCATTGAACACCATCAGGTTCTTGTCCACCCATTTGCTAAGCCTGTCCAGGTCAGCCTGGATTGCCCTCCTGTCTTCTGATGTGGATGCTTTACCCCAAAGTTTGGTGTCATCAGTGAACTTGGCCAGTCCGCTTCTGACTCCAATGTCCACATCATTAATGAAGGTGTTAATGTCTATTCTGTTCAGCAAACGTAGGAGATCAGTGTGTTACAGACTAATTGGTAAGAAATACATTTCAACATGTCTAATATGCTGGCTAATTCAAAGAAATTTACTGCAAAGTTCTGGCGTTTCTAAAATAATCAATCCATAGGGCTATTTTACCTTCTGATTGTGTCTCCTCTAAGGAGATGCTCCGTTCAAAGATTTCAAATAACCCAAATAATAAAATAATTATAATAATCGCAACCCTACAATTGAATATGCATATATAAAGGCTTCTGAGAAGACAGAGTACTGTACCTGGCATTTTTTTGTTAGTACAGTATTACATGCAACCTTATAAATATTTATGCAGGGTTCAAAGCCATCTGTCAACAATTAAAGTATATGTCACATTTAATAACATAGCCTGCATAGATTAGGATTACTATAATTAGAATATTACGCGCATATTACAGCTGCAGGGTGGATGAGCCAAGCTTTCTGAAGAATCTCAAAAAAGGCTGCTACCACTTGATATTATTCTGCAGGATATTACCTGATTGCATCTGAATAAGTAATGCATAGACAGCTTTTTGAACTTGCTGCCAGCTTTTCTGAGAAAAGTTAGAATTCTTATCACATCTGCAGAAAGTCTACATGATCTACATCCTAGTTCTATCAAACCCATTGTGCAAAGTCTCTGATTGTAAGTGGTCTACTTATGTTACATTAAAAAAAAAACCTGTTCTATGTTAATGCAGAAAAGAGGCAGGGTAGGCAAAACTTAATGTTCTTAAAGTTTTTTGAAAATAAGTATGGGGCATATTTAGAAAAAGATCTGATAACTGTTGTGTAAGTAGTTTGGGATGAAAAGGTTTTTAAAGTGTAATGTTTCTTTGCTGGATAAACCAAATTTTGTGCAAACGTGTCTTTAACACAAACATGCCTGCAGGAGGGTAGACGTGTGGGACAGGAGGAGAATAGAGGTGGTGCAGTGTATGACACACATCTTGTTTTAACCTTGTTGAGAATTAATTATGCGTGTGTAGAGGTGCTAAGATCCTGTGCTGGCTCTTAAAGTTGGGCTTAATTGGAACATAACGTGTGTGTGGTACACACTTGCACTGGCTGTCGACATAGAGGCCAATGACACCCTGGGGAGAAAAAATTATCCAGCATCTTAAGAGAGGCTTTGTACATTATACCTCTTAAATTATGTAGCAGAGCTGAATGCAGTTGAGAGGCAAAAAGGAAATTACATGACAGTTTGTGAGCATGGGGCTTTGGTTCAGCAATGCTCAGTCTATGTGATATTTGTCCCCTCTTCTGGGATTTTGTTTTTCATGGCCTCTTTTTCTGCTAGTTACCCTTATTTCTTCTCTATTCTATATGCCCTTAAAATATTCCTTTCTGCAGAGCTTCTAGAGCCTTAAAAATAAGAGCATTAGAGAGGCCTGCTCATATGCAGCCTGGAAATGAAAACACCACCAAAGAGGGAGATTCAGGGATCTCTCTTTCCTGTGCCATTGTTATTTTGGATTCGTCCCTTTTCTTGCCTCATACCCTGTGCTTTTTAGGGGGACACGACCAGGCTGGCATATATTAAAGAATGGCAGGCTTCAAATTTATGTGCTGCATCTTAAGCATCTGGTGAAATGGGCTCTACCATATGGGTCTTAACCATACAGCTGAATTATCACCAGAGTTGCCAATAATTATATGCCTCCCTTGCAGAAGGGCAGGAGCAAAAAAAGGGGAAAGAATAAAAAGCTGTGCCAACAAACTTATTGCAAGGCTGGCGCAAATTACATGTTGGTTGTCGGCTTTTATAACTAGTGCAGTATGAAGGATAATCTCTCTATCCTAAGATGCTCACTGTTTATTAATAATTGTAGGATTCTGTTTGACTTCCATTATATTTAAGGGGAAATTGCTTTTGTAGAGATTCCCTCCCCTCAAAAATGTATTATTGTGAAAACGTTTATGCTTCAGTGTAGGATAAATTAAAATTGACATTTTTGTTCTATAGCAATTGAGTTCTGGCTTAAGCTTTATCGGTATATACAGTAAATAATCTTGTAGACCAATTAAAATATTGTGTATTTTTTTAAAATTAGAACATAGGCAATTGTTAATGAGGAAATTTATATGTGTGTGTGCATGTGTGTGTGTGTATAGATATATATATATATATGATAATTTACTTTTTCATATTTGAAGACACTCTTTAATGTATGCAGTTCTCTCATTTCTTGTGCATGAGGTTTTTTATTTATGTATGTATATATTTTATCATTTGAGACACTGAATTTCTGGAGAACCTATTAAACACATCCAAGAAATAAAATTTCTGTTGCATTTATTCCTCCAGAAGTTTTGCTGAAAGACTTCACAGCCTCCCTTTTAGGGCCCAATGAATTGGAATTTTAACATAATGGGCTGAGAGATTTTTGTGCTCTCATATTTCCTTATTACTAATTTGGTAACAGGTGTCCATTTTATGAGTTTTTGCATGCCCGCCCCCGCCCCCCAAATTAAGGCTCATTCACTTGTCAGTTGGTAGCATCTGTTGTCTATTCAAACAAGATATGAGTAGTTTACATGAATCTGATCCAATCTGAGACTTAAATACTGTAATTCTAGGCATGTTGCACAGAGCTAGGTTAAAAAGATAACATATAAGTACTTCAGTTCATGTCATAAGTCTTTCATTAGCCAACCATGCTGTCATGGTTCTGTTTTCCTAGGTAAAAGAGGTGTTTTGCACATGATAGTGCATCATCTGTGCTGAAATATTAGAAACCGAAGAGTTCTTTCCAAAAGAAGGTTTGCCAACTCTGTTTGCTGCTGCTTTGACTTGTTTGTTTGCACTGTGCTGATATTGGTAACTAGCATCAGTTGCAGTGGCAGGCTGACCTGCCAGTCTTTCATGAGCCAAGTGACTTTGTTAAGCAGTTACCTATCACTTTGCATCGACCAAGATCCTTACCTTTTCTGGGCAAAAATGCAGAGTTGGGGTGCTTATATTTCTAGATTTAAGAAAGGCACATAAGTGACTGATTATGTTTCTCATGCCAATGTGTTAATTATTTTGCAGTAGCATCACCATTAATGCCTCTTAGTTGTTTACCCCAATAAGAAAAGCTGTTTCCTAATGGAATGTCACTAATTGATAGCAGTATTATCACCATTCATCAGTATCATGGCATTAACTATAGAGTTGCACTATGGAACACACAATTCCTGTCACATTTACTGCTTATAATCTGTCAAGCATAAAAAGAAACAGCAGTTGAATCATACCCACAAGCCTTATTAGTTTTGGTTCCCTATATAATATCATCCTACTCCCTCTCTTTCAGAAGAGATTTCGTATTTGGAGAGAAGAAACAGGATGTGATTACCCTGCAAGCTAGTTTAAAGCCACTCTTGTGCATAATAGTTTTTTCCCTAGTTGCTTTCTTCTGTTTGGTACTTCTCCATAACAGCATTTATTTCCTCCCATGGTTTGTTAGTGCTTGGGCTTTTGGTGATAATATTGTTGTGTTGAGAACCAAAATAATTATTGCAGGTATGTATTCTTTCTAGTTTCTGGAAGTCTGGCATCCATTGCTTATGACAGATAAAAAAATTGACTGCTTCTCTCTTTCTGATTTACTGTTTCTTCCACTTCATTTAGATAACTGAACATTATTTTTTTCTGCATGATTCTCACTCAAGTCTGTAATAAGAACTTTGATCATGGATAATGACCAAAAAAAAAGAAAAAAAAAAGAAAAAAAGAATCCAAACAATACCGATTTGTTTCACCTACCAGTACTCACTTTCTGTTAGTAAATATATTTCTAACTGTGTCTTTTTTCAGACGTACAGCCTCTGCCACAGTTGTGTGAAATTGCTCGGGTGTCTCAAATAACCCCTTTTTTGAGACAAAATGCCTTTAATCTTTCTCAGAGTAGTGTTCCATTTATAAAATGGTAAATGTGAGATTTAATTATAATGTCAAATAGATGGAAATGAATTCATTTTCCCAGCTATATACAGTAGTAAAGAAGAATTTAATAAGGCAGTCCCTTGCCTAAATTTAGGTGTGCCAGCCTTAAATTAACAAAAATTGAGTCAGCTCTTTGGCTGCACAGTAAAAAGGGAATTAAATAATTCCATTGCCCAAAATTTATACAATCCATCACTACTCCATCATGTAACCAATAATAATGCCACAGGCCCAAGAGATTCTCAGATGTTGCCCTAAGACAAAGCTTTGCACTGAGTGCCATGTTACATTTGAATTAGTAGCTGACGAAGCAGAACTGAATCATGGTGTGAAGGGAACTGGTACCAGTTCACCACAGGAGAGTCTTAATAGTTTTGAGAAGGGATTTTTGTTGAGCCTGAAATTCTTCTGAGCCCTGCTCATGCCAGGGTCTCTTGCTGCCATCTTTCCTTTCTCCTTCTCTCTTCTTAGCATTCCTTACTGGGAACTTTTTTTCCTTTTCTTCTAAACCCCTAAGACCTGAATGATGGGAACATTTTAGGAGTTGCCTCAGGCAGGATTCCTTTCTCCCAACCTGCAAGAAAACTACAACCACCTAGTATGTGAGAAGATCTAGGAAGGCTGCTTTTTCCTTTCCATGCTTTTACAATGGAACCTTATTCCTCACAACCAGAAGAAATATCTGCTACTGAATCCATTGGTGACTGAGAGAATGAAATGTAGATCCTGGAAGCAGTCAAACTGATTGTGAACTAGTGCTTGATTCCTTCAGAGCCCTCCCCCCCACAGGGATACCATGTAACCATGCCGTTTACAGCACTAGAAAAGCTTTCTTGTGTTATTGTCTGCAAACTATACTTTTTCTTAAAGAAACTGAATATAGGAAGTAACATTGACAAATATGGGCGCCAGAAACAATATAATAGGACTTATTCACCTTATATCTCCAAAAATAAGGAGTTTGGCCTAATGAAGATAAGGCCTATTTTAAAATTCTTTGGGGGTTCTTTTGTTTGCTTCAGTTTTCTGAGTCAAGAAGGTGAACTGGAGTAATAGTCTCAGCTTTTTCTCTGCAACAGGAGGAATAGAAACTTCTCATATATTTCTTTATTTATTACAAGACTCAGGTATATGTTCAGTTTGTAATTGGCACCAGCTAAGAAATATTATACTGGCAGAGAAAGAATGCAAAGGAAGTAGAAAAAGAAATAAAGGACTAATGTCCATAGATCCTGGTTTCCTCTGTTAAAAAAAAAAAATCCCCAATTTTCAGTTTAAAAAAGTAAACTAAAATCCACATTTTTCCATGATTAAAATGAAACACCACTAATATATATATAATTATCTTTCATATGGATTTTTGGGTTACTTTCCTAAGCTGAAAATTGAGGATTTTTTTTTATCTGAGTAAACCAGTATCCCTGCTAATGTCGGAAGCTCCTATTCAGATAAAATGCCCCTGGATTTCATGGCATCCATTTTTTATAAATAGTTCTTGTTCAGTTTGTGGTGAAGCCCCACGCTGCAGGTTGACCTGCTCTGTGTACCCCACTAGAGAGTCTTCCACCTTCTTGGGATGCTCACCTGCTGTGGCTTGGTGGAAATTCTGTGTCGAATTCTGTCCCATAGGAAGCAGAAGGCTCCATTCTCAGGGCTATTCCCTCTCAGCCAAATAGTCCACACTGGCCTTGTACAAGATGCTGGGCCTATAATGGGGGGCTTCTCTGCCCCTGAACTTCTACCAGAGGCCTCCATAACCATATAATTGCCAGCTCCCACTGTTAAGGGTTCACAGCTAGGGATCTAGGTACCATTCCGCCCTGGGAATTCCTAGAAGTCCATCCAGTACAAAAATTAAAAAAAAAACCCAATAGGGCAGGTGAAATGCTCCTCACTCTCTGTGGCCTTCTCTCTCTGATGGAGGGTCCCTCTCTTTACTGCTTCCGGTATTCCTTTAGCATTTCTGTTGGATATCAACATTGGGCTCTCCAACTGCAGCTCATTTCTCCTGCATCAAGATGAACCACCTGTGGTAAACTGGTGTCAGGTGTTTCCTTTCCTGGGGATCTGCACAACTTGAGCTGACTTTCCCAGCCCCCATGGTCCTAGATAGTGCCTCTTTCTCTAGAGGGCCCTGTTTCCCTGGGCAATTCTCTAGGATGTTGGACCAGGGCTGTGCCGGCTGTCAGATAGCATAGAGTGTTCCTGCCACCCATCCTAATGCTACTGGGGTTGTATGCCACCTAGCCCAGAAGAGACTGGTAAAAGAAGGTTTTTACCCCTCATGTCTTTGGCCACGCCTTGGGATGTCTCTGGAGTGCAGCATCGCTACCGGCTTGCTCACTGCTCCTCTTCAGCTGTTGCCGCCTCTCATCCTGGCACTGGTGAGATGGCTTGGTTCTTGGGGGTTAAGGAGAAGGGGGCAATTGGGGAGGTCCCCCACTTGGCTTCCTCTATTCTTCTACAGCCTGTTAGTTTATTCACCTTAATTGTATATGTGGCCTCTTATTGTTATAAGACAGCAATTAGGAACACTTTTTTGTTGAGTCTTCTTTTAAATGAGCTTTATTTCTCAAATGTTAGATCAGTATTGCAATCTTCACTCAACATAGTGCCTTTTTTTCTATTAATTGAATATTCTTGGGCCAGGTATAGACATTACACTTTTACCTATATAAGTGATTGGACACCAGTCTATACCTGTAATAGAACAGAAGTTCAGCACATGCAGACTGGTTTTAAAAGGGTGGAACCTGGTCTAAGATGTGCTCCTGCATACCCCACCCTCCCCACCAAAGGATGAATATACTCTATTCATTACTGATCTAAACTATACCATTTACAGAAAGCTGCATAACTTAAATTAATTCCACCTTGGGCTTTTGAATGTCTGTACCTAGCCTTAGTGTTCTTCAAACCATTTGCAAACTGATCATGTGGTTAGGAGATTTAATTTGTGATGCATTTTACAATAATATCTAGATAATCGTTGGAGTCCCATTGTGCTAGGCACTATACAAACTCATAGCAAATTTTCCCTTACTCCAGGGTTTATCTGGAAAGTGTTTTTGTAGTCCAGTTCATTCAACTGGCAGGCCAAGAGGGTGTTTTGAGTTTGGAATTGTTATAGCCAGAAAACCAATTTGTCCCTTGTTAAAACATGCCCATTATGGCAAAGGAAAAAGGCAGCCTTAGAAGGGAATCTGCCTTCTTGATCATAAGATAAGAAACTATAGTAGGGAAAAGGGAACTGATATTATTTAGTCAAAGATGTAGTAGGAATAGAAGAGGGCAATGCCCATTATTCAGAGAACAGAAACTCCTTTTGTTTTATCTTCCTCCAAAGTACCCCCAGCTGAATATTATGTTCAGCAGAAATGTTACTGTAACCTCACTGTGGAGTAACAGTGAGTTCGAAAAACTTCAGAGAGATAACGGTAAATGGTCCACAATTGAGGAAAGTATTGCAGTGTGTGGAAATTTGACAATGGCAATAATTAGAGAGATAGGATGGTTCAAGACCTGGAGTCTGATAGGGTACCTGGTCAAAAGAGGTGAAATTAAGAAACATCTACAATAGTTTGAGGGCTGTGTCAAAGGGAATAACATGAAAATATGTGGTCTGAAAAGCAGTTTACTTGTAGTATACTAAAAAAGTGAAAGTAAGCTTTATCGTCTCATGCTAGATGTTATATCTACTGATTCATTTTGTTTTACTTGCACCAGTTCTTAATATAACTAGTTTTTTTTCCCCCATTCAGTCATGATGTTTTGGGGATAGTTGAGGGTTTGATGTAAGCTATCTAGAACAACAGATCTTCAACTTTCAAACAGGTGGGGTGAGATGTGTTGAAAATCTATATAAATGCAGGGATTGGGGGGTTGGGGTTTTTTTTTAAAGCATCAGCTAAAGAGTCTTCTTATAATGTGCACCAGGACTTCTTATAATGGCAACCACCAGGTGTGGTGTCTGGGAAAGGTTTAAAGACATGAAGAAAAAGGGTAAAACATGATAACTGAGCACGATGTATTTTTTTTAATGTTTGTGTGGTTGCACAACTGACTCAGGAAGAACAAACCAAAAAGGATATGAGGCTACACTGGGCTTTGCAGTTCAAATGGAATCAATTGAACTGCAGAGGGGTTCAAGTTCAAGAGAAAGAGAGAGAGAAAGAAAGTTTTAAGTCACTTACTGTCTTGTATTCTATGTTATCTTCAAGAACTCCTGAAATGGGCAGAGAATGTCAGTCTCTTAACTACAGTCATACATAATGTGTGTTAGTTCTGCAATTTTCATTACCTGGATAGATGAAAGTGCAAGCTTTGAGCACTGGTTTAATGTTGCTCTCATCTGTTATCACAAAAATGACTGACTTATTCACTTCATTTCCTGAGACCTATTTAAATCTGCGTAAAGACATGCTAGCAAGAAATCTGTAGTACATTCTTAAAGAAAAAATATTTTTCCAAAAACTTTCTGGATATATATAAAATCAGAAGTGACTTGAAATAATATATACTCATGTTCACTGAGCTAGTGCCAAGCTCTTTGCTCCTCTGCTCATCACTCATTTTATAAATTAATGCCTAGAAAGAAGACGAGACTACCCATGACTGAACTGGTCTAGAAACAGTGAGCTGAGGAGGTTTGCTTGTAAAATTCTCTCTCCAAGAAATTTCCCATCATGCTGCCTTTAGTACATGTTGCAAAGTTTCTGTCTCGGAGAAAACTGTCCTCTATCATTCTGGTTAATAAAGGAATGAGATAAGGATATGTTTGGAGGATGAATATGAGACACATGTTCCAAGACCTTTGCACGCTAGGGGGAAAGGGAAAATAATAAAATACGATGAAGGATCCTTTAGTAAGCTTTTCTTAGAGTTAATCTGTTAAATGGCTGGATTTATGGTGATTAGATGCTACAGTAAATCCTACGATTAGAAAATAGATTACCAGGCCACAGAGCAAGCAGAAGATAAATAGCAGACTGACAAATGAGTCTGGGGTTTTATTATGCATGGCTTATCTATGCACTAACTGTACGGACTTCATAGTAGTAAAAGGATATTGATATATCATGTGGCACAGTTTATAACTGGGCAACAAGAAGTTGTTTCACAAGATAATGATTATAATCATGTTTATTTGGGCTCACCAGAGGGTACTGGAGCTTATATTTGGCATATTGTATTGTGTGTTTGAGGGAGTGTCTATGCGACGCCAAACGGTGACTTTGCTCCAGCACTGTGCTTTAGTACTTTCTTTTGGAATTAAAGCATGGTGCAGTGTGGACATTTACTGTGCTCTGCACACAGTGCACAGTTAGATTTCGCCGCTATGTCGTGGTAGCGGTGGGCTATATCAGGGGAAGTGTGCCACTATGGCAAAGTAGCTGGCAATCACAGCATGCCATGTGATCACAACATCACTGTAGAGCAATGTGTAAACATACCCTGTATGTGGGTTTTTTTAACTTTAATGAAAGCAACGTTTTCTCCACTTTCATTGAAGCCTTCCAATGCAAAATTTCAGCTCTTTTCTGAAAAGTAGAAATGCAATATATTTTCATTAAGAGATTACATTAATCATGAAAACTGCATTTGGGTGCCTCATTTTTCTGTGTTTCTCATAGGCTGGATCCCTAAGTTGTTGTATATGTCCACACTATAGTATTTCACTTCCCACACTATCACTTCCTGAATCAGAGGAAGTCCAGCTGTGGAATTTGGCCCTTACATGAGATTGGGGACATCAAATCACCATGTTAGTTCCCTTAGATATTGTGGTCATTTCATAGTTTCATAGTTTCTAGGGTCGGAAGGGACCTGAGCAGATCATCTAGTCTGACCCCCTGCCATGGCAGGAAAGAGTACTGGGGT
>NW_017728906.1:111483878-111522888 GCF_001723895.1 Crocodylus porosus | reverse complement strand
TGTTGGTTGCCCCTAAGCATGCAGTCCCCTGCTGGCCCCTCATGGATGTGTGCCAGCATAATTTTCTCAAATAGCTTGCCTAGGATCGAGGTAAGACTAACCTGCCTATAGTTTCCCAGGTTGGCCCTCTTCCAGTCCTATAGTTTCCTATAGTTGGCCCTCTTCCAGTCCTCTGGTACCTCACCAGAGCACCACAAGTGCTCATAAAGCTGTGCCAGGGGACTTGCAATGACCTCAGCCAGTCCAAACTGAACTATTCTGAAATATTAGCATTTAAACATTCAATTTTTTATTTGGGGGAAGGGAGCAACATTTTTTTTTAACAGAAAGCAGACTCTTTACATTGGAAACTTTTTGTTTTATTTAAAAGCTTTGGCAAAAATATACCAGCCATAGTAAGCTTAAGTATTTCAGATCCTGGTTAATATAACAAGAGTGGCTAATATAAATATTACTGACATTAATAGCCTAATAGTACCATGTGAAGTTTTGAGGTACTCCATTTGTAAAGCTCATCTTTCTTGTGTGGATATATATATTTCCCCAAATATATATTTTCAGAGTATGTATTTTTCAGGATAGTCTCCTATCCTTTAAGAAGCATGATTTTTTAGGGGGGGTTACTATAGGGTTTGGATATATTAACTTCATAACAGACATGTTTACAATTGAAGGGCTACATACCTGTTGATTTAATTAGGTAAACTGGATTCACTGATGGAGTCATAGGGTGGCGTTAGCAACTGCCAATTAAAATGCTATTAAGAATAAGAATTTGCAGGTAAATTAAGTTAAGAATATATCATGAGTCTATGAAGCAATTGAAGATAGTGTGTAGTGAATAATAGAATGTTACAGCAAAAGAATGAAACAAATAATAATGGTCATTTTTCTTTCTTGGGAGATATAAATGGAAGATAAGTAACCTAAATGCAAATGGGAATTTTCTTAATGTTTATCATTGAAATCTAACTGGCATCAGATCATTTTTCAGGTTCCTTCAGGTTCCTTGCTCACTGGGGAGTCAATCAGTTGAATTTTCTGCAAGAAAAGTTAGACTTAAATAAATAAATGTTTTTGTTAAAATGATGATTTACTTTAACAGGTTCAAATTTTAGAACCAAAAAAGACCATTTTGATATTTTTTTTCTTATCTTCTGCTTCACATAGGCTATTGGATTCCTACTAACTTAATTCCTCCTTCAAAATCAATACTGTGCCTCGGTTGGAGAATATCTTTTTAGAAGAAGAACGATCTTGATTGTAAAAATTTCCATTTATGGGGAAGTCACTGGTAAATTGTTCCAGTAGATATTTATTGTCACTGCTATACTGCTTGTCTAAATTTGTCTAGCTTCACTTACCAGACGTTGGATCTTATGTCTTTTTCTGCTGTCTTGAAGAGCCCTCTAAAATCAAATTTCTCTCTCTCATTTGATTAAATCACTCCTTGACCTTCACTTTGGTAAACTGAATAGATTGAATTTAAATCTTTCATTCTAAGAAGAGTTTTCCAGTCCTTGAATCATTTTCATGGCTCTTCTCTTGAACGTTTTCCATTTTTTCAATATACTTGAACTGTGAATACCGGAACTACAGACCATAATCCAGTAGAGGTAGCAACACCATCAAATAGAGGTAACATAGGTACCTGCTGCTTTTCAATATTTCTCTCTTGACCTATACAAGGCTACCCAGTTTGACCTCTTTGTCATACATCACACTGAGAAATCATGTTCAACAGATGATCCATCTTGATTATGGATTTTTGGGGGTGTTTATTCGAGGGTTCCTATTTGTCAGAATAGTCTCTTACCCTTGAAGGGCTTTTTTGGTTATGAACTCTAGATTTATATATATAGAAATGCACTTCTGGGGTTTTTCACTCAGCTTACAAATGATCTTTTCTTTTTGTCATTTGCTATTTTCACAACCTTTGCATCATCTACAGAGTTTAACTGCAATGATTTAACGTTTTCTTCTAAGTTGTTGATAAAGTGTAAAGGGACAAAAACTGATTACTGTTGGCCCACATTAGAAAAGTACATACTGAATGCTGATTTCCCACAATTATACTTGTGTTAGTTTGGATAGCTTTAAATGCATTTAATGTTTGCCATGTTTATTCTGTTTCATAATAATTTCTTAAGCACTTTGTTGTCTAAAGACAAGCCAAATACTTATAGAATTCTAGTTATAATGGCTTTATCAACCAAAGTTACAATAAAAAAAAACTTCTAAAATACATTAGATTTTAAGAAGGTAAATTTGATAAGCTTTATTTTGATTACTATTAATTTATTATCTTGTCTTACTGCTATTCTTAATGGAATCCCATTTCATCTGTTTCATTTATCTTGCCCAGTATAAATATTAGGACTGTAACTTTTAAAATCATATTTTTAGATTATGTATTAATGCAACATCTAAAGAACAATTTGAAATGGAAAGTTTTAAATTAGAAAACTGAAACTTTAATTGTGAAACCATGAAAATGGTTAATTTTCCTCCCCTTCCCTCTCCATCCTACTTTGGAAATAAGCAATTTGGCTAAATCTACACAAATCGGGGGAAGAAATTCATATTGATTTTCATTTTTGAGGGGACTGGGGGGGGAAGTACTGTGCCTTTTGACTGAAAATTTTGACAGAGTACAAACATTATATAATGTTTACATTTAAAAGTTTATAAACTAAACTTTATAAAATGATATACTAATGAAGAGAAGATTAGAACTACTTAAAAGTTTTCAAAGAAAATAAAGCTCATCTTAAAATATTAGTTAAGCCTAAATGTTTCATGAAGAACACTTTGGTTTTATGAGCTTCCACTAAATCCATTGAAGGGGTCTTCTGGAACACAGGCTGTATTCCTGCTGGTCTAGCCTGCACCTAAGAATACTGGAAGCTGTACCCCTTGCAGCTGCTTAATGAAACTGACTTTCCTGTCAATTTCAGTGTGGTTGTAAGAAGCAAAACTGACAAGGACCTCAATTCAACTGAGCTTTTGTAGGGTCTAGGGAAAATTCCAGCTCACAGAAAATTCCTGATGTTTTGGTTTATTCTAACTGAGACTGACACCAAACTTAAATCCCATGAACCAGGAGTCCTGGTTTTAGGCCAACTCTTGGAAAGATGTCAGTTACTAGTGCTTAATTTCTGGGTTACAAAAAAAAGCACTTTATGACATTATCTTTCTTTATGACTATCACAGTATGAGGATAACATGTGTACTTCAGTCTTGTCCAACTGGACCATAAATTAAGTCTCTAAAATAAAATGATCTCTATTTTCTGCATCTTCTTAAATTACAGCTTTATTTTGTACTGATGCAGTTGTAAAATATAAACTAAACATTCTGAAAACCTCTAATCCTTTGAGTGAATCAGACAAGCTTTGAAAAATCTCACAGACCTTAATATACATTGAATAAATAACTTTTTATTAGTACTAAGTGGGCACTTCTACATATGCCCTTTAATGAGCATTAGCCTATTTTAATGTGCATGAAGCATCACCCCCCAAAAATGAACTATTTAGTGAATGCTCATTAAATAGACTAATGAACATTATGTATCACTTAAAAACCATGCTGTTTAGTTAATGCACATTAAGACAGGTTAATGTGGATTTTCCTAGTACTTCACAATGGAGGTACAAGATTTAACATGCATTAACTAAAGCATGTTAATACACATGTAGATGTGTCCACTGAGTCATGCTTTGCAGACACCTACTAGTGTGTTTATATCTAGGACAGTATTTTATTTGTATAATTATGATAATAGAATGAAGAGAAAAAAAATTTAAAAAGAATTAAGTGTTCTTTCATTTTTTAAAATCCCTACTAGCACAGGTACAAAGGGTTGTAGGATATTGTTTTTTGATGTCAAATTTGCATTGTAAGAGAAGAAGACACGCCATTGTAAGCTGTGATCTTATGAGATGTCTCAAACTATGCAGAGGTTAGCCAATACAATATGAGATTGCCTTGTAGAGACATTCATTTTTTTTCCTGGGAGAGTTATTGCTCTTCCAGGAAAATCGTAAGTGTACGTATGTTGAGAGTTTTTTCCCAGACTAAAAATGGCTTCTTCTGGAGAAAAGAGGGTTATATCACTCCCAGGAGAGTTTCTCCTGGGAAAGCAAATGTCTGTACATGCCATGGCATCTCTCAGAAGAGAACATAGTCTTCCATCATCACCACCTGCCCCTTCAAACTTTTCCCCTTGGAGAGACAGGGTGTCGCTTTCTGGAAATTGCAGCTTCATCAGAGAGAAGACATCCCTTTCACAATCTCCACATTGTGCTGCAGGGAAACACAGGTTGATCACGGGTAGTCTGGGGCAGTCAATCAGGGCTACCCTATGAACTGCTGCCATCTGTATCCAGGCTGACTAAGGGGGCCTACAGAGAATGCTGAGATGTGTGTACAGGGGTTTCCCTGGCTGCCCAGTGTCAGTACTGCTCTCTGCTCTTCAGGGCCTTAATATTTGAATGTCCATATGTGCAATTTTGGGTAAGTTTCTGTATCAGGAGAACACAATTGGAAGAATTCTCCCAGATTATTTGAATGTGGATGCAGCCATAATTGAGTGACTACAGCCAGCTATGTTTATGATAAGTCGGTATGTGGAGATATTGCTTACTCTGAGTCAAAAAATGTTTAGTGCCTCAGTGTGATGTGATAGAGCACTGAGTTTTTAGAGATGCTGTCTTTCAGATGAGATGTAATAAGCCCTAAAACTGATATAATAATCCCATATGAACATTTAAGGAACTCTTGGAATCATAAAAAATCTTCTTGACTTGCCTCTGGAATTTCCATGGCAGAGTGTATGCTTTTGCTCTCCTATGCTTGGTTTCAATTCATTTGAGGCAATGAAGATGCCTAGAGTGTGTCTGCAACTACTGCTCTTTGGCACATTGGAGGTGGAAGATGTAGAGTCACAGGCAAGTGTGTGGGACAAAGCTGTGTACCTGCACATTCAGGAGTGCTGTGGAACCAGTATGGAGACACCTTGAACACAGAAGGGATTTGCTCTACCTTAGTTGTTCAGCAGTTCAGATCAAGGTTTTAACTCAATCCTCTGGACACTGATAGGGTATTTTTTTAGTATTCATTTCTGTGAACCACGACATTTGCTAACAGAAATTGGTATGAAAAATGCAAGCCATCTAACCTTTGAGAGGCTGGCTCTTACCCACCAAGATAAAATAACATTTATGGGAAGGCCTGTGTATAGTCTGTTTTCCAAACTACTGTAGCAGTTTAGATAAGTATTAGAGACTCATGTAAAGCTTTGGATGCTCATTCTAACTGATGGGTGAACTTTTTGAAGCTTTCTTATCTCTGTTGAAAACTGTCATGCTATATTTTGTGCTTTCAGCTGTTGCAAGGGAAGTCTCTCCCTAAGTATGAGAGGTGGGATTTCCTACAAGTGGGCAGTGGTGGAAGCATGGATGAGAAAATCAGCGGAGACTGTGATGATGAGGATGGTTGTGGAGGATCAGGAAGTGGAGAAGTAAAGCGAGTCCTGAAAATTACTAAATGTAAGTTCATGTTTCTAATTTAAGGTTTTTTAAAAAGAAAGAACCAGCATGTTTTCCTCCATGGGTGACTGGTGCCACCGGAGTCGGGGGGGTGGGTGGTACGTGCCCTGTGCCCTCCCAGCAACCAGTCAGTGACCAAGGGGAGTCCCCCTAAACTCATCAACCGGGGGTGTTCCCCCTGCAGCCACTGTGACCAGGAAGCAGCCGCAGTGCTCCCAGAAGTAGCTGTGGTGCTCCTGGAAATTCCACTTGCTGGCTCGTTCTCCACTCCCACCTGTTCCCACTTCCCGTTGCCTAAGTGGGGAGCGCAGCCTGTCAGGGGGTGCACCAGTGGTCTCAGGGGGTGCACATGCACCCCTCTACACATTGCCACTGTTTTCTACTGAGGAATCCTGTTGATCTACCTGCTTATATAAAGTGTATGTTATGGGTATCACAAATACCTTTATCCTTATATGTATTCACCATGTTTGGCATACTACAGAATGTGCTATCTGAAAAAATTATATTTTAATCCATTTATATAATGTTACAACTTTGTCTTTGTTGTGCTAAGCTATGGGTTTGACATTGGGTATAACATTTTCATATCTTTCCTGAAAATATGGAAGTAAGCTATAATATAATATTTGGTCAATGATACAATGCTGTCATAATAATAAATTGCTCACAGATCAGTGAATGTTAAGAAAGAACTACGTGAATAATTGACTTCATCTGCTATGGAACTATTCATATGTATTAGTTTTGTGAAGAAAAATATTTCTAAACACTCAATATTAGTGGAAAATAAAATAGTAGTTGGCTATAACATTGAAGGTGCTGATTGCCATTTGCAATTAATGTTCTACTTTGCATGTGCTTTCAAATATTCTTGTGGAATTTTCAAAATATAACTTAAATGTTTGGTAAAGGATTGATTATATAGTTCCAATTGAACTGAAATGTGATTTGGATACTTACCTTCCATAACTATTTTTTGTTCATCTGAGCTTTGAAAAAGAAAGTTAGAAATTCAAAAGTTCTTCTTCGGTATATTTATTCTGTAAGGTATTTTACGGCATAAGCAGCATGAATAAGACTATCATTTTGTAAGATTGATTGGGTTAAGAAGAGGTGTAGTGAAAACAGTAGGAAGCATGAATTTCCTTTCACTTTTATATTGCATTAGATTTTGCATGTATCCTCAATTACTTTTGTTTTATCTGGAGAGCCAGATGACTTTTTTTTTTATCCATTCTTCATCTAACCTTATCTTTCCTCTCTGTTTGGCTGTACATAAGAACTCTGAAATCACATACCACAGGGATGGCCAACCTGAGCCTGGGAAGGAACCAGAATATAGTAATATGCATTGCCAAAGAGCCAGAGTAATATGTAATGATGTGAGGTAATGGCTATGGAAGCTGGTCACCATGTGCTTGTGCAAAGATTCAAGGAGGTGCATATTAACTTCTGAAGAGCTGCATGTGTCACTGGAGCTGCTGGTTGGCCACCCCTGACATACTATATCCTGATTATAACTACTTCTTCCACTTTGGGGTGGGCTTCTAGCTGTGTGAATTTATGGAAACAAAAACTATGCTTGTCTTGCAGATTCAGAGCAGGCTTTAAAATGTTGTAGAGAACAGGTCTATTCATACACAACCCTTTCTAAACTTTAGTCTCTGAGTCCATACAAGATTCTTTTGACAGTCAAACCCATAAATCTTTCTGAAAGATTTTTTGTGGTCACCGTCCATACTCATTATTGCATTGTTTTCTGGTTAATAACTGATTTTGTTTTGGGCTCCTGTATCAGAATGTCTGTGACTCCTGTGTCAGTGGGGGAGGCCTTCCTTTCTTTTTTTTTTTCTTTAAAAAGCACCAAATGAACACATCAAAATGATTTGAATGAATTTTCAAACTAAAATGCAGCTCTCAATTATTACAGAATTTGACAGGAACCAGCAGACATCCATCCTAACCAACTAGATATATATAGAGAGATATATATATAAATCCACTGTGCTATAAATATCAGTGGACTGCCTATTAACTAGCTAGGATTTCATTGCTTCTAACTTTCAATTTTTGATAAGAAGGCAGACAACCTCTGAGGGCAGCATGCAGAAATGATGTAGGGCAAAGAAAATGGGAAGGTTGGTCACATTTCTACTTCTGTATAATGCAATGGCTTAATTCCTAGTCTTCATCTATATTGATATATGGATGAACCTAACTATAAAATAGCTTTAAAAGATTTGAGTAGCATAGCGATTGAGCCAAGGCACCACATAGTTTGAATATTTGAATGTGAAGTAGGACTGTAGTGTTGTACTTCTAAACACATACTCTGACTACATATTAATTTCACTAGAATGGTTCCCTTTTTATTCTAACAATTTGAAAAGTTGCTTTTCTGTCACTGACATCACTCCTTTAATAAAATGATACAGTGTAGTTGTGACCTTTGATTATCAAAATGGTGACATGTAACACATAGCACCACATATATCTATATTTTAATAAATCCTTGTTTTTGAAAGTCAAAGCAATTCATTAATTAGTCAGATTCAGTATTTTTAGGCTCTATAATTGTTTTAACTTTTCTGATTTTAAGAATAGAAGTACATTAATGTATTTATTTCAAAGTGAGACACTATATTCAAATTACAAAGGTAAACAATGAGGCAAAGTCTTGATACTTTGTCAGTTTTATTCTGCACTAACCTAAGTTTCCCAATGGGCCTAATTCAAGCATCACAATAAACTACCATTTCCTTGTACTCCCACCCCCTGATCACCCACAAAGAAAGAGAGAAAGAGAAACAAAAAAGAAAGAAAGAAAAAAGGAAGAAAGGGGAGGAAGAAAAAAACCTGGAAAATTCAATAGAGAGCAAAAAACAACACACTCATCACCTCCTATATTGATTTTGAACCCATTTTCAGACTTTCCTACAAAAAAAAATAATTCTGATAATGGCCTTCTGACTAGGCAGTAACAGCTGTCAAAATTCAAACAAGTTTCTCAGGTGAACAGTAAATTTCTGGAAATGAGATAAATTAATTCTCGTGATGTCCCTCTTTATTATTTTTTTAAGTGCACAGCTTCATAAGACGCAAAAATCGATAAATCTCTCATCCAAAGGATGAAAAAAACAATCCGTCATCCTAAAAAAGAATGAAACAAATGGGTTTACATTCTCTTCCTTGCTGTAATGAGTCTTACAAGAGAAAATATTGTCCTGCTCTATGCCTCATTCATTTGACTATTGGTTTATTATACTTTATCCTTGCTAGATTTCTAGCACAGGAAGCTAGCACCTATAAACCGCAACTAATCTAGGTAACATATGGGGGATCAAAGATAACAGCATTTGAAAACACTGGATGCTGTGCCCTCCCAAATACAGAGGATGAGCCATCATGTCAAATATTGTATTACCTTTAAGATCTCATTTAATGTAATTCTCTTGTTCCCAAGTATCCTTTCTTTTTTTTTTTCAGTTCCTTTTGACTACTTTAGCCTTTTGGGCTACCCTCTTCTTCCTACATCCTCTATGCCAAATACCTTTCTGTCCTATTTTTAAATTGGCACTTTAGCCCACCACATATACAATTCCTCCTTTAGTCCTTCTACACAAGTATCTCACAATCACATGAGGGCCAGCAATTTCATCATCCTTGGTAGATGCACCCACAACTGGGCACAATATTATTTAAAATTAGTCTGAGTGCTGTGTTATGAGAATTGGGAGAAAGCTCTGGTTTGTGGCACTGTAATTAAGGGTCAAATTGACCAGTTGCAGGTTATTTAAATTATTGGCACCTTAAATGTATTTTTCTGTGAAGCTTTTTTAAGGAGGATTTTAAATAAAAACAAGGTGATTGGCTGGCACACAATACATGGGAAGACCATTTTAAAGTCACCCAAATCAGAAGCACCACTAATTTATAAACAACTCATTGATGTTGTCTTGGTACCTGTAGTTATAGATGTAAGAATCACATGAGTGATTAAGAGACCAGATTGAATCATTTCACAGAGTGACTGTGAATATGAAGGATTAGGTTTGCAGAATGATAAGGGTCTGGAGTGCAGCTGGTATTAATCCAACTGGTGGGTAAGACTTGGAAATTAGAGCCCTTGGGACATACTTTCCAGTGAAAATAATCTGTTTTTGGTTCCTTAGTCTGGAACTTGACTGAAAAGTATCTGTGAATGTAGACATACAAGAGATGAAAGCATGCCAGATGAATTGCAGTAATAGCTGGGGTGATCTGATATTCTCCATATGTAGTGTACAGTATTTTCTCACTGTCATGTGTAGTCTGGATTCCCATGCTTTTTTAAAAAAATGTTATAATAAATGTCTTTGCTGTTTAACAACAAAATTAATAGTGTATTTTTTTATCCAGTTATAGAAGAGCTGGTCCAGAGAGAATATTCTATCATGGTTATACCCAAGAGGCCACAATCAATATGGGCATCCTGTGCAGTTTCTCTCCAAAAGTGCTCACCACATAATTAAACAAGGGAAACAAATGCTAATAGGCAGACAACCGGCAGACTAAAAGAAATATATATTGTGCTTTAAATGCATGCCCTGCAAATATATCAAGTGAATCTTTTCCAGCCTGTTGTCCAGCTTAACCAGCCAGTCTTCTGTACCACTTATTTCCAGTGGCCAGTCCATCTCAAGGTAAATGGTATCTGCATGGCTATAAGCATCTAAAAGGGTATGGTAAATGCTGTCTACAGCAGTAGCACAATGAGGGGGTGCAACGAGGGCACCAGACCTGGGAGTGGTGTGCAAAATGCCCTTGACACTGGCAGTGCACAGCTGCCATTTACTTCTCTGGGCTATGGAAAATTACTACCATCTCCCAGTGTTTCTGGGGAATTATGCTGTAAAATCCTTTACTAAAGTGGAGCATGTCATTTTGTAAGTGAAACATGAACTTAGTGTTTAAAGTTTTATTTTTCTTGTATGGAAGCACTGAACTTTTTAACTACATTCCAGTAGAATTAAATCTTCTTATTGAAGGGTTGTTAATTTTTTTATTTGTTTCTTCAACTACTACATCATCACTTAGTTCAGAACCCCTATTCTTTTTCTTTCCTTCAGAAAGAAGAATCTAAATATTGAATGAGGACAAATGATACATATACTTCAGTTCTTTTATCTGCCTAGAATTGGCACAATAAACCAGTTCTATTTTACTTAAAATATTTGTATTTAGCTGTATGCTTGTGTTTGTCATTTAATAAAACAGCACTACAACTTTCCTTCCACTCACATCCTTTAGAGTTCTCCATTTGGTTGGATGTATTTCCTTTATACAGGAATTTAAAAGTACATAGATTACTTTAAGAAAGTCATCCCAAGGGATGTAGGGGAGGCAGGATTGCCAGGGGATCACAGCATCATCTCTGCTTCTTTGAAATCTTAAAAGTAGAGTATCTGCCCACATTGGTGCACACTGTATAATATTCACCTAACCCTTAGCAGAAAGAGCTTTCACATGCAGCTTTTGTGCAACACATTGGACTGCCACTCAAAATTAATTTTATAGCCCACAGAGGGAGGCTTGGCATTTCATATCCTGCCAGGTCCATTCTACTTAGTACCCTACATTCTGCCTCACTGAACAGGAAGTGTTTCTGTAATTGGCTCTCTGGTGCTCCATAATTGCCTCTCTGGTGTTCTGCCAAAGTTCAGGTGAAGCCAGCAAACAGTGGATTACTTGTTAAATCATGCAGCGCCTCTGTGTTCTCCATATGGAAAAGACTTCCATCAGATCAGGACTTTCCTTTCCTGTACCCTGAGAACTGTTAAGAGATTTCTTTGTCTGGTGAGGGGAAAGGAAAAGAAGACTAACTCTTCGCTTCCTTCCCCTGGCCAGATGGAGAAGCAGGAGACAATGAGCTTCTTCCCTTTCAGAAGATGGTGGGGCCTCAGAGCCCTCCCCAGCTGACAAACACTCCCTTATCACTACAGTTATAAAACTCTATAGTCTGACTTTTCAGTCTGGGAAAATATCGTAAAAATCAAGCTAGGTTGATACCCAGTCTATCACAAGTTATCTAGGCCATCATTTGTCAGCTAGTCACATAGAAAGGGTCACTTTTGCCCTCAGCACCTCACTACTAAGCCATCAAAGAAGTATATGGAACAAAAAGCAACTGCTTTTCCCTACCATCTACTTTTACACCACCTGAGTTGAGGCCAGCTCCAGCAAGAACCCGTATGTTCAGAGACATGTTAAAGTGAGTGGGGTGGGGTGGCGCTTTATCATGGTGAAGTGGATGTTATACATTGTGACATGAAACTGACCAATGGACCTGATGCTCCTATGAGCTCACTCGTTTAGCTGATAAAACAGAAAACTAAACAAAAAAAATTATGTAAAATGACTTAGTCTACTGCATTTGAGTAGCATAACTAGGAGAGTGGGGGGCGGGGGGACACCTGCCCCGGGCACAGATTTAAAAGGGGCACCAGAATGAGGAGCCCACACAGTAGGCATTGCTCAAGGCACTGTGTAGGGAGCCTCCGTTGCAGCAGCAGCAGACATTTGAGCCCCTGCTGGATCAGCTGTTGCATTGATCTCATGCCCAGCAGCAGGATCCAGGGTCTTTGTGTCTCTCAAGTTGCTCAGACCCTTCTCTCTTTCTCTACACAACGTCCCCCTGATCTGCCCAGGGCACCAAAATAGTCAGTTAAACTTCCTGGCATACAACATCTTTACCTAAACAGCAGCCAGTGTCTTAAGACCAGAACTTGAACCTTACAAGGCTGCAACTCAGTAGTAGCCATAGGGATATAGTTGGTGTCACCTGTTTGGTTGACTCTGAGTTTGCTGGGAAGTAATGGTTCTTTCAGCCTCTGCACCTAGCTTCTGTCTGCTTTGGGGTGGGTAGCTGTGGAAGAGTCAATGGCCCTGCTTTGCAATTACTGGGATGTGTTATGGCCAGGAAGTTGGCACCCCAGCTTGTTCTGAGCTCCGACCCTACCACTACCTACCATTCACATGTCATAGGTCTTTTCTGCCTAGGTGTGGATGGCTTAAAAAAACCCTGCCATTCTAGACTTTGCTCTAAGTATATGGCTACAGCGAACCTGAGGGATTGTGAACAGGGTTATGAGAGCACCTAGACTGCTCTCAAAGGTGTGACAGTAGCTTGAGCAGCAAAAGTGGTGTAGCCACATCAGTACAGAGCTAACTGTTTACATCAGTTATATCAACACATCAGAGCTAACTGTTTACTCAGTTTTTCAGGTATGTTTTACAGATGTAGCCATCAGTGCCCAAATTACCTATCGTAAAGCAATCAAAATTGTAGTGGTAGCTTAAATATCTTCTCAATTTTGTAAAGAAATTTAAGGTGAAAAGCAGGAATTGTTTTGTAAGCAGCTAAAACAAGAAGAGTAATGAGGAAGGATTGTGGTTTTCTCTGATAAAGTAACCCAAAATCTACATATTTCCATGATCAAAATGAAACACCACTATATATAGATTTAGATCTATGTATAGTGGTGTTTCATTTCGATCATTGCATTTTGGTCATTCATTTGATGTAGTGATGTTTAGATCTATATATAGTGGTGTTTCATTTTGATCACCGAAAAATGGGATTTTGGGTTACTTTTAATCTGAAAATTGGGGATTTTTTATCAGAGAAAACTAGGATCCCTGGTAATGAGATTGAGACCTGGACACATGAATGTTTAAACTGCTGTAATTTGTTGACTTATACACTGATGCTAATTTTACTCACATTCAGTATGGACTGGTAGGTATGATTTATGGCCCTTTGCCAGCTTGTCACAACACCATGTGAGTGCAGAGAGGCCTCAAGCAAGTGGTCACCACAAGATGAGATGTGGATACAAGATACCTATGCTGGTAAAACCCATACCAGTGTGGTTTTACCATGATTTTCCTGGGATAATTTTACATTAGATTTGAGTGAGTCACACTATTGCAGATCCCTATGTTTTCATCTGTCCAACTCATTTTTAACCAGTATAGAGACCAACAGCATTAATGTAACTGCATTGAATGCCCAAGGTCTGATTTTAGCAAAGCTGATCTGATGCATGACCCTCTCTGGGTCCTCTGAGAGAGCAGTGTCTGCTTTCCATACAATACACAACTTTGGATAGGGCAGAAAAACCTCATGTCATCATCAATTTTTGGAAAGTAGCTTTAACTTAGTGATTTACTATTTTACCACAAAGAACTGGAATGATGAAAAATTATATACAGTAACTGAGAGGCTCAGTTACTGATTCAGTAGTTGGGGATGGTGGGTGCCAACTAGAATGTGCTTTTAGTTACAGTGAAATAACATGCATTTCTATTTTGTGTGATAAAAATAGTCATAATGTTTAGAATTGTAAATTAGATGTGCTTCAGTTCCAGCTGAAGTCAAATAAAAGTTTTAAGAAAAAAATGTAAAGGTTTTGCTAATTTTGGCAGGTAAATATTTTTCTTTTAAGAAGTTGAAACATTTTTTTTTGTAATGCTTGTATTGGCTTTCTGAAAAGTGTAGAAGTTTTATGACTATCTGTCTTATACTTCCATTACCAGAATTCCTATATTAACTTGGATCCAGTTCTGTTCCCATCAACAACCGTAAAATTTCTAACTTGAACTTAAATGCAAGAGAAGTGGACCTGATTGCCTTTATGCAAATGAGGAAATCAAGAACACATCTCTCTTTCAAAAAATATCAGTTTTAAAAGATTATAACTAAAACAAATACCTCTTAATTGGTTATGGATGAGCCAAAGATAAGATGAGAGGTTTTGGTTTGTGTAAGCATCCAGAAGTCCTGGTGCGTGTCTGAAAATCTGACCCTTCAAAAGGGCTTTCTTATCTTAGATGAGAATCACAAGATTTCCTCATCTTCTGGAAATCTTCCTTTTAATTACAGTCTCCAGTTATCCCCTGAAAGTCTGTCAAAGCTAACTGATCTTTAAACGTTGTTCATGGTTCAGAGTGGCTGGGTTTGGGATGGAAATTAGCCAGTGTGGGATTTTTGGCTGTTCTGTAGTTACATCTTAATTTTCTGTTGAAATAAACGGAGTAGTGTCTCCCAATTGATGTAACATTTTTCATCATTTTGCATATGGTGGTTTTAATCATCTACTTTTGATATTTCTCTGTTACTCTTCTACTGCATTTCTCCTTTACTGACATACAACCTTGAAGAAAATATTTCCAGAAAGAAAGATATTTATAGAAAATTATTCTTATTGGGAAAAGTGTTAACCTCTACTTAGTTTGAAAGAGTCATCACCCGATAGTAACATTCTCTAAAATGTACCATTTGGATATTATAGTGATGCAATAGCTACACTATAAGAGCAATAAATCAATAAATAAAAATGTTAAACATAGCTATTTTACTGTAATTGTTTAATAGGTCTTGTTTGTCTATTTTATCCCTGAATACTTTTATTTTAATAAAATAAACACAAGGTGTGTGGAGTTTTTTGAAGCATGCACTGACTATTTCTAATTTAATGTAGGAAGTTTACCTTCAAGCCTCAGTTGCCAGCCATTTATTACAGCCTCCTAAAATAGTACAACATCAGGTAAAGGTCTTACAAAAATGGATATTAGAGGTTGTAAAATGGCTTTCAGTTTAGCCTGAATAGACTCATTTATTATAGGTGGAAATTAACATTTTACCAATGTTAGATGGTATAACTGATTACGTGTGCAAAAAGTCTATGGTACCTACTAGCTATCTTATATTATGTTTCCTTACAAATTTAAACCCTCAAAACTTTTATGATTAGCCTCTCTTGCTAGAACTTAAATTAGATAAATTTTGCATTTGCATGTTTCACTATCAATAATTATGACTCCACTACATTGACTACTCTGTGTCTGAGTATGTCATGGTTAGGTCATAAGAACATAAGAAGTGCCATACTGTGTCAGACCAATGGTCCGTCCAACTCAGTAGATGGCAGACATGGATACTATAATGGAAGAATACTGAATAAGCTATCCCGAGAGTGATCTGTCCCCTGTTCAATACCCTTCTTGGCATCCACAAATTTAAACCATAATTTGGCAAGGTCATTATTTTACCTTTTACATCAAAGAGATTTATTTTACAAATTCAATAACTAGTTGGATACTGGAGGAGTTTGATTCTTCTGTATTCAAGAATTGCATTGATAGGGGAATTCATTATGCTGTATTTACTGCCTGTTCAGAATTGCATAATAAAGGCTGGCTTAGTTCTTGTGAAGAAGGAATTCTGGGAAGGGTTCTTGTGGAAGGGTGAATCTGCCCTGTAGATCAATACTGATCAATATACTTTAAAGAGTTTTTGGTAAGGAGTGAGCTGAATGAGTTTCTTTTTTTTTCAAAGACTGGGCATCAGGCTGGAAGGAATCATTTGGTCTGTTAGGTTGGAGTGTTTTGGAATTTGTATCATTTAAATTTGACATGGCATTTTTACATATTTGTTAAATGTAGTGTAGCCCCACTGTAGTGTGGCACAGGAAGTGTCAGGGAAGTGTAGCATCAGGAATTTCCTGGTGTGGCAGATTGTCTTCTGTAATGCCATGCTTCCCTGACACTTCCTCTATTTTTTCAGGAGGACTTGCTCTGTTAGTCATACAAGGTTAGACCTCAGACTCTTGCAAGGGCAGTTGCAAAGCAGTTAGTTTTTTACTCTAATTAGTTCTTTCTATCAGTTCCTGTAAATAAAAGGTTGTTTCCATATCACAGGCATCATCAAGATACTACCAGAAGCTCACTGGCTACTTCAGACATAAGATACAGTGCTCAGCCAATAGCTACAACTGTGAAGGAGTTAACACACGACTCCACCCTTTAACTTGCTGAGCCAGGCACAAACACAAACCATTTGGCAGGTTTAGGGCACATATGGTGTCTCCAGAAGTGCTCATTTTCCAGTGAAGAAAACAGTTTCCTTGCTTAAAGCACCCCAATTTTGAGGGGCTGATGGGGGCGGGGGGGAAGTAGCATGTTCTATGTGAGAAAATCTGGTATCTGCTTGAGTGGTTTTATGACCCAAATCTGCTAGATATTGAGCAGTAGCACTAAGAACATAGCTCCTTGCTACTCCCTGCCGTGGTGTGTAACACAGACTGTTGTCACCTGAAAAACATTTAGGATTAGGAGAGTAGCTGTCCTGCCTATGAGATTAGCCTGAAAAGTAGTAGAAGGAAAGGCAGATCAGCTATTTACCAAAGATGCCAATGTAGAGGAATAAGCCATCAAACTTCTTTACCTATGTCAAGATGACAGTGTCACAGCCTAGTCTGGTAGGTCATTGGTTGTCACCAATGTAAAACCAGAGCAAAATGCTTCTGAACTGACTGTTTAAGTAGGATCCAGTAGCCTTTCATATCACAGTTTCTGACATATGCACTTCTAAGTTTGAACTGGACTGTTCAACTCTGCAGTTCAGGTGTTCCCAATAATGAAAGCAAGAACTCAGACCACCCAAGCCCTCACACATACTCCGTTAAAAGTTCCTGTTTAATATATTGGGTAATAATGTGAGAGTGGTAAACAAAACAAGGATCATAGGTCTAAACAAGGAGTTTCTCAGCTGCAATCACTTTTTACTGTTTAAAAAAAAAAGCTTTTGAGATTTACTGATCATTGAAATCAGGCAATCTGCAGATGTGCTCTTCTTCCTGTATGATCTTTCCCATTCTGGATGCTTATTGTTTTCTCAGGTTCAACCTTGGCAGAATCCATCCTGTGTTTTCTGTCTCCTACAGGTCTAGCTAACTTGTGGAGTTGTTTTGTCCACTTGTTTTAAAGCAGTTCTTCTCTTAAATATGGCTGTTCTCCTTTCCTTTTTGCCATGTGCTCAGGCTGAGAATTTGTAGATCCCTCAGATACGCTGGACTCCTTCCACCCCTCTCCTTAAAATATATGTAGTTGAATGGGGTTGGGTTAGCATTTGAGACTAAAATGATCACTTCTTTATGATGAATCTTCTACCAAATGCTAGCTACAATGCCCAAGAAGGGCATTTATCTGGAAGACAGGTCAATAGCTTTGCTTTGGACAAGATAAGATTTGTTTAGAGCATAACACAAAATACAATTTACACA
This sequence comes from Crocodylus porosus, assembly GCF_001723895.1. Taxonomy (NCBI): domain Eukaryota; kingdom Metazoa; phylum Chordata; order Crocodylia; family Crocodylidae; genus Crocodylus; species Crocodylus porosus. The sequence continues at coordinate 111,505,229 of NW_017728906.1, read as the reverse complement.
ATAGAACTTGTTGATATTACAGGCAGCACCGGAGGGGTGTGAAACACAGGATGAAGGCAGGGGGAGAAAGGCTCTAGAGGCTGCTGGTGGTAAGGTTGCAAAAAGTGGGCTATATTCAATTCGGATTCATATTCGGCCCAATTCGGGGGACAGTGATTTGATTTGAAGATTTGATGCTGATTTGGAGAATTAGTGATTTGGCCATAGACACAGCTTTAAATGTTTTTTCTACATACCTCAAGGTACTAGGTGTGGCTTGTGAACATTAAGATTAGGGGGAGCATGGAGCATCCCACAAGAGTGCCCCGCCGTGTGTTTGGCAGCAGACATAGAAGTAGATCAGAAGTATTTCCAGTCCATTTCTGGGTCTGCCACTGAGTGCATGGGGAACTCCCCCACATCCACCCAGCTCAGCAATCAGCTGGGAAGGGGCACCGAGTGCTCCCCCAGACCCAGGATGTACCAGTCACCAAGCTGGAGGGTGGGAAGAGGGGTGGGAAGCATGCTTGGCAGTGGACCCAGAAGTGGACCAAAAGTGCTTCTGGTCCACTTCCAGGCCTGCCGCTGAACACACTGGGGACTCCCCCATGCTCCCGTGGGAGGCTCCATCCACCCACTATCTCAGCATTCACGAGCCTCCTGGTACCTTGAGTATGTAGAAAAAACATTTAAAACTGTGTTTATGGCTGAATATTCAAATCTCTCCAAATCTCTTGGAATTGTTTTGGAGGGTTCTGGTTTGATTCAGAGAGATTAAAGGGTCTCCTGTTTTGATTTAGATTCAGAGATTCAGCCACCAAATTGGGCCAAATCTCCACCAAATCGAATCAGTGACCGAATCTTCGCACAGCCCTAGCTGGTGGTACCTGGCTACATCTCTAGTTTATTGCGGACTATGTAGTATAACTAACTCAAATGATAAAGAAAATACTGAACATGATCATTCCCTTCCTCTCCCTCCCCCTCCCCCCTGCCCACCTTTCTGTCATTATTCATTCCTTTGGAAAATACCTTTGTTCTGTTTCTTTCAGGGCCACAACTTTTGAAGTCATCTTTAAGTCTTCTCTCTCCTTTTATCCATACATTCAGCCTTCCTTCAAATACCACAATTTCTGCCTTACATAACATTTAAAACAGGAAAGTTGAAAAAAAAGGATTACTTTTTCTTCTGTGTGGATCATCATAAATATCATATATACTGTAATTCTCTCCCACTTTGAGTAGTGTCCTCCTCTTGCTTCCTAACATTCATCTTTGTTCTTTCTCTGGCTAAAATCGTAAGTAATTTGTCATACCCCTCTTCAGTTCTTTCCTCTACTATAGTTTACATTGTGAAGTTAAAACTTCTCCCTCACTTTCAGTATCCCATATAAATTGGCTTAAAAATACATCTCACTTCTATTTTGTTTCACAGCCCTTCACTATTTTCATTCCACTAGCATTGCTAATCTTGATGTTCTCATCATGTTTCTTCCATTTCTATCTCTGCCTAGTCCAATTTTCCATTTAGTTTTATATTTTCTCTCAATTTATTGTTCCTGGAAGAAACGAGTCCCTATAAAGCTTGCAACCAAATAGGTTAGATTTGAAATTGTGGGTTGGCCCATTTCTAGCCACTCTTGATGGAAACTGAATCACACTGGTGACCCTAAGGGCCAAAATGACAATTTCAGTATTGCCAAGCCCAAAGATTTAAAAATCATTAGTCAAAAAAAGAAAGAGTTTTTGATTCTAGAGTTACAATGTACTTTTGGGGTTCTCTTTCAAAATGTCAACTCTCTCAGTCTGTGTGTGTAGTATGTGTGTGGGCCTATGTATAAAACTTAATGCCTCTCAGACCTATTGCATGTGGTGACTTTTGGTCCCCCTTTGCAAGATCCCTCAGTCCAACACCTGGTCAGGTCAGGGTCTGCAATTAATTCTGGACATCCCCCTCCCTGCCCCTATCAATTTACAAATCTGTCCTGCAGCCAAGATAGACATCAATTCTGCTAACCACTGCCACCCCCATCCCCACTGATCGCAGCCATTGATTCTGTTCTTTCCCAGCCTCACCTTTACGTCTCCTACACACGGGATGTAGTGCAGGGGAAAGGTGCAACAGAGTGCCTTTCTCTCCCCCTTTTTTCTTCCCTCCCTGACTTTCACACCTAGCTATTGTGATGGAGAAAGAGAAACAGAGGAGTAATTCTGATTACTCACAGGAGATGAGAAGGAATTACAGCTCCAGATCTGCTGGGCCCCCTTATTCGTAGAACAGTAGTGGAAAAAGCTGCACACCTCCAAAAAGTCTGGACAGTCCTGATTGCCACCTGTCCTGCTCACCTACCTTTTGGGACCAAGCACACCTTTTGAAAAAGGATAGGCAGTTAGAAGACGGTTTACCCAGAAACTGCTGGAATTCACAGATGGACTGGAATTTCTAACTTATTTTTAAAATGGCTCAGGATCCAGCTGAGTTTTCATCATTTGTGAAGAAATGGCAAATGGTAGCAAATTGCTTTCTTCTTAGGTGTGCAATTCCATTAATTTCTGCAGAATCTGTAGATTGTCACAGGTCAGTGGAAATGTTCCTGCTCACACCAAATCTGAATTTGCTCCCAAGTGGTGGAAGTCATCAATTATTGTATTTTTCAATTTAGATATGGTCTGCTTCTCCAAAATCAACCTCCAACAAATAGATGAAGGCAATTAGGGAAGATGAACACTTCTACTTACCATGAGGAACTCTTCTTACCATGACAGTTTGGTGAGTGGGGAGTGTATGAGATCAGTGTAGATGCTAATCATATCAATGCCATGAGGTACTAGGAGGTAGGCATTTATTACTTCTGCAGATTTGGGTCCATAGGATGCCTATAAAAAGTTTTTCTCCCCATTTTGCTATTGGCATCTCTAACTTGAATATAGTTTATGTATGGTGGGTGCATCTACACGAGATGCTTACCGCGCATTAGCCTAACAACACTGCTTAGTAGCATGATGGTCAAAAACCGTGCTAATAGCCTACTATATAGTGTTATTAAGCTAATGCACAGTAAGCATCACAAAATAACTGCACCAGCACTACTGCACAGTTACTAGTTACTGCACATTCGGTTAGTAATTTATTAACAAGTATTAAACTAAAAGTGTAGTATCTAAGGTGCATTAATGAATGCGTAGATGTGCCCAGTTAAACCTGATGACTGAATCAGGTGGGGTTTATAGGGTATAAGTTCTTGTTTTGGCCCTGCACAATAAGTGAATTTCTAATTCAGAATTAAGTTTCCAAATGGTCAGAATGAGCATTCTAGGCAGAAGAAGAATGTATGTAGAGACATGTTAGTTTCTAGGAAATAATATGAAAGCTCTGGCTTTATTTTATTGTCAATAGCTATAGTAAAAGTTTCCAAAATGCAAGGTCACTGTCTAGGAGTCACTCAACTACTGAGAAATATGCATTTTTTCTGAGTTCATATCTTCAAATCTCTAGTTACTTCAACAAATAGTATTTTATATTTCCCAGCATAATAATTTCCATCACAAAATGAAAAATAAAACTATAGTCTATTCCTTTGCTAGAATTCATTCTTATGTTTTATAGAGGGAAGCTATAATAAATTTTTGTAAATCTGCATATTACCAAAATGTTATGCAGTTGTTTATTGACATGACAGTCTAATTAAACTTGACTATACGTAATGATGATTAAGCAAAAAGTATGTTGTTGTAAGTCAGAGATATTGATAAAACTACACTGAAGAGAAATAGTTAAGCATAGTGCAATTTAGATAGAGAAAAGCTACAGTAAAAATATGCATATAGACTGTAGTGAAATACAGTTTTATTCAGTTTGTAAATGTTTTCCAATGAAAAGCTAATAGAAAATAAAGCAAGGAAACAAAGGGCTGTGTGAGGACAGGGAGTCTGAGACTCAGTCCAGATGGTGAGCTTCTACAGTCTCAACAAGAAGCCTGTGTCTGAGATGAAAAACCATGAGATGTGGAGACTGGGCAAGGGAAAAGGAACCATGGAAAGGGAAAAGACATGATAAAAAGAGGTAGGAAGGGATGGGACATAAGTCAATTGGCTTGTAGGAACCAAGCATAAAATCCCTATGCTCAGTAAAGCACACCCTAACATAACTTGCAGCATCTCAATCCAGATTTACTAAAACTGTGTATAGGCTAGAGTATAGCTGCTAATGTTTGGTCCAGCACCATTGCACCTATGTAATCATCATGAATCCTATGGCCTCCTTTAGAACAAAGAGGCAAGTGTGCAGAGTTCTCTCATAGGGAGTGCTGAGGAAATCATGTATTTCATAAATCATACATCTTCATCTAGGAGAATATCCAGGGGGCGGGGGGAGAGGGGGCAGCCTCAGCATCACTTGTAAAACAACTGAGTGCATGAACAAATCTGAACCCTTTGGCTATTAAAAGCAAATAAAATAATAAAACAGCTTCTCTTTATCAGATGTAAAAGGGCAAAATGAGAAAGTAAAATATGTTCTAAAACAAAGACTAAACTGGAAAATAAAGTTAAGCAATCGCAAGATTATCACTAGATATCTGGGGGACTGATGTTTTACTTAAGACACAAGTAGCTTAAAGGTAAAATATTGTTAATAAATTATAATTGGCAAAAATTCTGTACAACATTGATCTCATCTAGTCTTCCAGAAGAGCTCAGGTTTTATTAAGACATTTATTGTTTGTTACACTGTCTTTGGATTTAAAAGCATATTTTAAAGAGTTTATTTACAATAATTTAAAAAAAGGATGTATACATCTTTCTGTGAAGGTAACAGAAGAGTAAAAGGGTGTGTGCATTTTTCAGTGAACTAATGACTTCCATGTTTTAAGGAGACATGGGGACATGTTATTCATATACATATAGCTTTATAGTAATCTCATTGATGACAACTGAAATCAACACTTCTATTCATACTGTCAAGTGTACATTTTTGCTAGAGTTGGGGCCTTTAGATGGTGAAAACTTAAAAAAAATTACAAGCATTTCATTAAACATTTGTAGCAAATTAAACAAGTGTACAGGTCAGTGAAGTCACTGGTTCAAATGTAGTCAGTATTTTGATTTAAAAATTGATGCAACCTAGCCTTTGTGAGATAATTTTGATAGATTACAGGCAACTCCTAACATACTACTTCCAGGAGTTTCAGATTATGAAAACTGCTTTCATAATTGATACTGTTTTCAGTAGTCTTTATAAGGAAGATATTCAATAGAAAATTGAATGGATATAATATAGTGGCTTCTTAAAACCTATAATAATGAGCAAAGGCCAGCAATGCTTCTGTAACTTGATTTCAGTCTCAAAGATTGTTCTCAGTTGGGTGAGGAAAGTGTGAACAGGCATAAAATTTACCTGTTTTAATGCATAGAGCATGCAATTTGTATGTATGCAGATATGTAAGCTCGTTTTAAAAATGTACCTTTAAAGTACACATTACACAATTAGCAGACATCTGTGACCTCCACAAGATGTTCATGGAGACATGAAACATTTTCTAAAATAAAATATTAGATATGATATGTACAATTCATTAATAACAATTCTCACTATATTAATTCTACCCTAAGAAATCTATAAGCAGCACCTTATTTTATTGTTCAGCAATTTCTTTCAAATATGTATTATAAAATATAATTCAGAGAGAAACATATTTGACATTCTACATGAAAGCAAAATCAGAAAAGTAGTATTGCTTCATTTTAACCAGTTTGTCTTCTTCAGCCCTATTTCCCTGATCCTTTTTATCCAGTGTATTTTTCTGCTGTTCCAAGCTTTTCCTTTTTCCAATTAGCTGCAGTCTCTCAACTTGTGGCACTCAATAAAGTTATAGTTTGCATATGCATTGTTTAGATTACTAATATGCTGACAGGAGCATCATTTTTATATTGGCTCTGTAACTTAAATGATTGCCTACCATTCAGTTGAATTTTAACATCCACTAATTCATTATTATTTTAATCCATTTACATAAAATGGATGCAAAGGAATAGCAGCAGCTCTTTATATCAATCCTTTAAACTCATGCATTCTTTCTTAGCTCACTCTTGCAATGTCAATGTTGTTTCACAACAAGAAAGCAATTAATTCTTCTGTATGCCAGAAGGTGCCACTGCAGCACTCCCTGACAAACAGTAAAGATTGATTGCAGAAGAGAAGAATATGAATATTACTAGGTACACTATTTGATTGACTGCCACTGAGTATGCATTAACAGAGGAACCATAGAAGGCAAAGGTTCTGCAGAATAAAACTTACAGGAAATAGAACAAGATTTTGCAATTTCTCTTTATAGGTTTTGCAATGAAAATGACTGGGGGTTGTGAATTAAGGGAAATTAGTATAATTTCAATCACTGAATTTACAGTAAAATGTTTTTACTTTGATCATTCATCTGAAAACTCAAAGTATGAAACATTATAGTACTCTCTCAGAAAGAGTTGCTAAGAAAGTATTTTCCCCTTGTATTGTGTCATTTTGAGCACACATATAGATACGTTCATACATTGTGCACTTTGAATATGTCACCCCTTTTCTCAATTCACCTCTGGTCACTGTTACATCTACATCCAGTTAATTAGAGAGAGGTATCATATTATCAGTGTATTACACTATGATGCTCTGCCACCTCCACCCCCTGGGCACTTCCATGCAAGACACTTAATGTGCCATAGCAGAAATTATGGTAATAACAGTGTGCAGTAGTGTGCTGGGCAGTAACCGTGCTAATATGCTACTGCTCAGTAGTGTTAAGCTACTGCGCAGTAAGCACCACTAAAAAACTGTGCGCCAGCATTACTGTGTAGTAACTGTCGTTACTGGACATTTGGTTAGTATTTCATGAAACAAGTACTTAACTAAATGTGCAGTAACTATGTATTAATGAATGTGTAGACCCACCCCCTTTTTACTAAACAATGAACTAGCTTCAAAAGTATGGAATCTCCCCAAGCAATAAGGAAATAATGGGGTAAAAATACTTCCTAAAAAAATCTATCTGAAAAGGTTTTTTGAGAAACTTGGTATTTTACCTCTTGGCAGCAATGCTGTTTGCATATAGCTGAGAAGCCATGGGAGAAAGGTGACTGTGCAGACTTATTGATATCCAAAAAGCCCAAATTGATTATCTAGAAAGAAATACAATGAGGGAAAGACGCTTCCCTAAAAGCACATTCTTTGAACAAGCTGTCTATTAATTGTTAGCCCCAGGAGATAAACTGATGTGATGCCTAAACAAAGAAGAAAGTAAAGCACTGTTCCTGGAGGGGGTGGAGGTGGGGGTGTTGTGTTTCTCAAGTTGTTGCAATTTGACAATGTTTGTGTTGAAACAATGTTAATGTATTCTTGAAATTAAGCTGCACAGGATGCTATACAAAATGCTTCGAGGGCAGGAAAAAAGGGAGGATGGAAGATGAAGGGCAGAGGGGGGAATATCTGAATGACTTGATACATAACAGTTAGCAACAGCCAATGCTAATACCTTGTCTAGATTCATTCTCAAAGGGGACCACAGCTTTCATTGCATTTCAGCTGGTTTCATGCATTAAGTTTAAAAAGTTTGTTCATCAGCTAAAGTTTAGAGTATCTCATACTCAAGCAGAATAACTGAAGATATTTCTAGCATGTTACCGCTTCATTCTACAAAGAAATAACCCCAAACTACCATTTCGGTACTTCTGGTTCTGCATCCAGACACTTTCTAATAAAAGCAGTTGTAAAATCGAAAATCGTACAAATATAGTAAACCATTCTTATTTAGCATCCCAGGTTTAAAATGTCTTCTATTACATTAGCTACAATACTAGAATGATTTGATCACAATTCAGAATCTTAATATGCAGCATGAAATAAATGCATAGTCGTTGGGTTTGGGTTTTTTTTGGTTCCTAAATGCGCTGTAAGTGCCAGCAGGTCTTGTGCACCACAGAGATTACTTTGACATCTTTGAAAGTAAGGCTTTGTTTTATATGATCATTTTCAATTCTGGTTTCTTTTCACTGGCTGATCATTCTGTCCTTCCTGCAGTTTAGTGAGGCAGTAAGTATCAAGGAAATAGAATGGACATCTAATCAAGTGAAAGAATATTAAATAGCCAATTGATATAACATGCAATTAAACTTCACATAATATGCACAGAATTAGAACTTTGACAAAATATTCGTGTGCCAAGTAGTTTTACTGAAATAGACAAATAGTTTTTAATGCACTTAGGAAATAGGCTGTTGCAAAAAAAAAATGGGAAAAAATCTGATAAGACCCTAATCCTGTGGTATTTGGAGTCACTATATTCTAGTCCTTTTATTAGCATTCCTTTAAATATGCAGTACTTTGATTAAAAATGGAAAGCACTATTTATTTTTTCTATTTTAGTAGTTCGGTCTCTGTTCTTGGATTACTAGAATATTCTATTACATCACTAGTTCTTGCCTTATAGGAATAATAAACATTGATTTCTGAAGCCAAAACCAAAAAAAAATGTAACTACTTGTTAAAAGGCAAATTTATAGTACAGATTTGCTAGCAAAACTTCTACAGAATTCAAACTATAAGAATAAAACCTATACAACTCAAGGTTTAGGGTCTGTTCATCAACAGAGTAACTTTGAAGAGAAAAAGTTCCATTCAATAAGCTGTATTTCTAGGTTAAACACAAATGCTACCTTTGTCCCAGGAGAAAATATTTTCACTTGGGACAAAGTGCAAGCATTCAGAAGTCATTCTTGTTTGTCATGGGACAGGAGGTGCTAACACTTTGTCTTATGCTATCACAAAGAATAAGTGTGGACAAGTAGGCTGAACACTCCTCCAGGCATCCTCCAATGCACCACTTTGGTCTACATTTTAAACTCAATATGGCAATTCTGGCCCTGATCACAGAACTCTACTTTCCATATGTAACAGACCCCAGATATCTGTTCCCACCTATTAGTTAATCTGAACAGCAACTTGTCAGCCATTTATTACTCATCATTCAACCAAGATCAGTATCAGAGCTTGCATCCACTAAACTAAATGTAAGCACTGCCAATCACCAAGGAGCTCCATCTACCTACTCATTTGGCTGTCAGGTATGTCATTGAATCTATCCACTACTCACCATGGCCAGTTCAGAGTCTCATATCTCCCATACCCATTCATCCTTCCTTTACCATGACCATATAGTCAGAGTGCAGCATTGTAAACAAGAATAACAGCAAATGAATCAGTGAGCAGATGATGGATAGCATTACCACCTGGGATAAAATTGAAAGCCCCTGAAAGTATCACTTAAATCAAAGAAGACTAATTCTACTGCACATTAGCATAGCTGGCAACAACTGAATCTCAGTCTGGCAAACCCATCTGTGACCTCCTAAAGGTCAAGAAGGTATATGATGTAGGGGGCCATATACCCCTCTCACACTATCTCTGCAGCCATTGAGTTGCCCATGCCAGAGTAGTTTGCCACAGACTGAGGCTTCCATGAACAATGTAATCATGCTTATCTATGGCTAAAGATGTCCACATTGCTGTTGTTCACTGCTTTATGTGTAAGACAAGCTTGATGCAGATCTCCATGAAGGTTCTTCAGGACATGTAGAAGTATGAATACCACTGCTCCTCATCCCAGGTGTTAATGACAATCGACTTCCACTAATCACTCATCTTCCAGGCCCAGAAACACACTGGCATCTGTCCAGCTACAGTGTGTTGATCAATGGCCAAAACATCTTCTGGGTGACAATGGCTTCCATAGATTAGGAGATGGATTTATCTCATTTGTCAGTATGTGACACTGGGCTAGCAAGGACCACAAAGCAATATTGATCAATAGAAACTTATTGTGGTGGAAGGTCTCGGTGGCAGCACAAATGTGGTGGGAATACAGGTGGGAAGTTAGAGCCACAAGTTGTGCAGAAATACAAACAGGCAGTCATAGTCATGAGTTGTGTAGTGAATTGCAACAAAATCTTTCCCATAAAATTTTGTCATCCACAACTTCAGCATCCAATGGGTACTTTGCTAGGTACTGGCAATTAGGGAACTATGGACACTTGACCACTGCAAGTCACACTGGGATGTGTGCTCTCTCTGATTACCTGCTGGCAGAAGAGGAGTGGTACATTCAGCTTCTCTTTAAACCTGTTTATGAGGGTGACGTGTAAACATGCCACGTCCATGACTTTTCCATTCAAGGACAAGTTGAGGCACAAATAGTCCCAGGACAAAAGCAATGTTTGTTTATAGCCCTAGATTCAGACATACCACTGAGGCAATATGGAGGAGAAAAAAGGAATGCCATAGAGAATTCTAGTAATTTAGCTAAAATTTCTCCTAGGGGGTCAAGAAATATCATTGCCAGTTCAAAATAGGTGGTTCCATATATCCCTTTCTTCCCTGTAATCTTGGGTATTCAGTTGCCACACCAGACAAAAAAAGTGTGTTCCCAAATGAAGCTATACACCCACTCTGAAAGTATTTTTATTCTCTACCTTCCTATGCTTGCTCATTTGTGGCTGGGAAAAGATCCTGCCCTGTTACAGAAATAAGCTGAAACACATTGAGCTGCTTCTGTTACTCACATTAACTAGTAGAACCATCTCAGGATGCAGTAGGTGAGCAGAGATGCTGGGGTTCAGTGGGGTTAGGCACGGTGCCTCTCCCCCGTCAGGCACATTGGACAGAACAGTCCCAGAGAGCCCAGCAACTGTGGTGCCTCCTACCCATGCCCGAATGGTCTTGTTGTTCCTGCCAGCGGTAGTACAGAAGGGTGAGCTTTGGAGGAAAAAGGTTTGGGCCCTTCTGGAGCTCCTCCATCCCCTGGTGCCACCACTGGCTGGGCTACCAGCTGTCTAGGCACTGCCTGAGCTCCAGGGGGCTCAATCCTTCTTTCTCCACAGCTTCTCACCACCACCACCAGCCAGACTTCTGGCTGGCTGAGCACCGCATGAACTCTGGAGATTGCATTAAGTCTCTTACTTTCCCATGATCTCCTTCTCAATACCCACTTGCCTTCTCACCATCTTGTTCTTTAAATGGACTTATCCTACATGCATAAATACAGTGAGCCGGTCTTGCCCCTGGCTCCTGGCCCTGCCCCTGCTCAACAAATCTCTAGTTGCAAGTCACAGCTGTACAGGTGGAGGACAGATATGGTTTTCCACCCTATGGTCTGAATACTCCATTATGCCAACTAATATGATACAACAAAGTCCTTGGTGTTCCATAGCTTATCTTTCTCTGTGGCTTATATAAATGTCAAGTGAGATGTCCAGTGAAAAAATATCATTCACATCCATTAAGACTGTGAACAGCTTGTTTCTGTTTTGCCCACACTATTGTTCATCTACAGTTTCCTCTATACAATACAAATATTGCAATACAAATATTCACTTGTGATGAAGCATGTAGTCATAACCATGCCCATTTCTGTTTTCTTCCTTTGACACATCACACACTGAGAAAATGCCAAGAGTAATTAAGAAATATGCTTTATTCAGACTATGAAATCAGCCATTTCATAATTAGCAAATACTTTGTTAAAGAAATGTTGAGTTGCAAAGAAGCAAGAAAAAATCCTATTATTTGTGAATTGTATACTTAGTTTTTAATTTTAATCAAAAGAGTATTTTCTATTGAGGTTTTCTAGTTGTTATAAGCCCTTCAATTTCTTGGGCTGGAAAAATTACCAGCCACAGAATTAGAGGCAAAGCATCAGCAGTTGATTCATCAAGACCCAGAAAGAGAGGTTAATGTGGCTGAAGATCAACAACAGAGAAAATACAAATATACCTTATTTTATCAAGGCGGCTTTCTCGCCTCTTCCAAATAAATTGCAGCTGTCACCTCTTGTAATGTAATGTAGACACAGGAAATAATAAGGAGATTACAGATTTCAACCTCTTCAACTCTTAGCTGTTGCTAGGTGTTCTGCTTTTAAACAAATAGCTGTATTAATCCATCTTGATGCAGACCAGTCATTTTAACAGTATAAGAAGCTTCAAGATCACATTCTGAGTTTCTGGTTCCCCTAGCATGCAATAACAGGAATATAAGAAATATATGAAGATTTTTTTTCTGTGTGCATTCATCCTCATCTATACAATTCCATGCCAAAATATGATCAAGTTATTTTAAAGATAAACTTGAATTCAATATTCACAAATGACACCCTGGTCCTTCTTTCAAATTAATTTCATTGCCTGTCTAAATAGTGGGCCTAGGTGAATACATGGTTAGGTAGTCTGTAGACTATTATGTTCAAACAACATTTTAAATGATTATTCCTTGAGCAGAGTGAGGCCAAGTGTGGATTTCAGGTGCAGAGAGGGTCTGTGCATCACCAGACAATTTTGTATTATGGTTGTATTTAATCAGTATTTTGATGAGTTATTCAAGGAAGTGAGCCAGATATTCAGATCACAGTCATTGTTCATTATTTGGCTCTCAGCTTCCAAAGGACTAACTCAATGAGCCTGTTGAGATTCTTGGAAAATGTTCCAAAATTCTTTCATGAAAAGGTGTACTGCTATCTCGTGTTGAATGCTTACCCTGAAAGGAGAGTTTACAGAGCAGCAGGTCTCTAAAGAACAGCTGGTAGGTACAGAGACATAACAAGCTGATTTTGCACTCTGGGCAGTGGCAGTGGCAGTGGCTGGGGCAGTGCTGATGGTGGTTGGGCTGCCCATGGCTGCCAACCTTGGGCCCCACTGATTTGGTTGCCAAGGTTGGTACGCTACTCACTCACCCACCCCTAGTTATGATACTGCAATGGTACATTTATCAGTCCTGAGAAATTAGTAGGTAACCCACCTTGGTATGCAATTAAAATCTTATAGTAAAATAAGGGAATACTGTACTACTGGAGATAGTTTTTTGCTGAGAAAAAGGACTTCTTGAATAGAGTGACACATTTTCTGATTTGTGAAGCCTTGCTTATTTTTTCTTTCACTCAAGTCAATATGTTCAAAGTAACATTAACACCAGTGAATCAATATTTCTGAATTAAAAATATGCAAAACTTTCCCTTTTCCCTCAACACACTTTTTAAAAATATATCTTTGGTTAGAAACTGGATCTTTTTGAAAGGAGCTATTATATAGGGAAAATTAGAAAAATGTGGTGTGAAATATTTGTGTCTTCTTAGTTTTCAGGAAATATTCTCTAGTTTAGCGTGCTTAATGTTACTCAATCTGATTTGAGCAGCTGGATAATATCCAGGGTCTTACTGGTTATTTCCATTAGGAGGATAAATTGATGTTGGAGTCAGGTTATTACTTTATATATTCTTTGTAAATAAACAGGACTGAATTTCATTCCTGTTTCTCTGAACGTGGCAGGAGTCAAACACCAGCAGGTATGTTAAGTTTCTTTGTTTACAGTTACAAGCTCTTACCAGTAAGCTCTTTGCCCCAAAAGCACTATTGCTTTGGCGCTTTGTTTGCCTTTCCTACTGCTACCTTTGCTGGCTGCTGCTGTTTTCTACCTTTTACTTCAGGTGTATGGTAAACAATATTCAACTCTATCCATTTGCATTCAGAGGCCTGTGAACTCCTCCTTTCAACCTCTTACTGCCTTATATGTGTTTCATTGTTCATCTATCCAACTGTAAAAATACAAAACCATACTGTTCAATTTCTTTATTAGCAACTTGGATGAGGGGATGAATAGCACCCTGTTCACATTGGCTGATGGCACCAAGATTTGGGGCAAGGTGGGCATGCTAGAAGGAAGGGACAGGATACAGCTAGACCTAGGCAGATGGGTGAATGAGAATAGGATGGGATTCAGTACTGACAAGTGCAGGGTCCTGCACTTGGGCAGTGAGAACCAGCAGCATATCTATAGGCTGGGGAACTCTCTTCTCAAAAGCACAGTGGCAGAAAGGGATCTTGGAGTCATTATCGATTCTAAAATGAACCAATAATGAGGGCTGCCAATGTGAGGATGTGGTTGGTAAGGCTAAGTGCACTGTGTCATGCATTCACAGATACATCATGAGCAGGTACAAGGAGGTGATCCTCCTCCTCTATGCAACTTTGGTCAGGCCACAGTTGGAGTATTGCATCCAGTTCTGGTCGCCGCACTTCAGGAGGGATGTGGCCAGAATTGAGAGGGTCTAGAGGAGGGCCACCCACATGATCGGGGGCAGCAGGGCAGGCCCTATGAGGAGAGGCTATGGGACCTGAACTTTTTCAACCTCTACAAAAGAAGGCTGAGTGGGGATCTAGTGGCCATCTATAAACTTACCGGGGGGACCAGAGGGAAATGGGTGAGACCCTGTTCCCTGAACACCTCCCAAAGTAACAAGGAATAACAGCCACAAGTTGATTCAGAGTAGGTTCAGGCTAGATATCAGGAGGCATTACTTCACAGTCAGGATGGCCAGGATCTGGAACCAGCTTCCAAGGAAAGTGGTGCTGGCTCCTACCTTAACGGTCTTTAAAAGGAAGCTTGATAATTACCTAGCTAGGGTCATATGAGCTTAAATTTACCAGGGGTCATATGAGCCCAGTATTCATTCCTGCCCAGGGCAGGTGATCAGACTTGATGATCTGCTCAGGTCCCTTCTGACCCTACATCTATGAATCAAAAACCTTCACTATTTTTTAATGTTCCTTAATGAACACTGGCCATCATGTATACCAACTTTAGGTCTAACCAACCTCTGCTCTAACAATGAACCACACCAAAGATCGAATTTTTGGCAAGTTTATATTTCACATGAATTCTGAATGCCTCTAGCTCTGATAATCATTTATTGCCAAAGGTTCCTTTAGTAAAAGTCAGAATATTAACACTGTGGCATGACCAGTTTTAGGCAATTGTAGGTAGCACAATTACATTTAATTTACCACTTGAAAAGTGAAATTTGTACCATCTGCAGAAAAGTCATTTTTGCAAAGGTCTCTCACCTGTATTCTGTTCCTTAGTCCCTTCTACGGCTTGCCTAGAAGTTATAGAACTATCAATTATTCAGAAATCATATTCCAAACCTACAAAAGCATCTCAAAACACAGAGGTGGTTTGTTGTGTTCATTTTGTTTTCTCTTTATAAGTCTTCTGGAGCCTTTTTGGGGTGAAGGGACAATCCAATTTTCAAGATTTTCTCCATAGCCACAAGGACTTTAAAAATGTAATTTTTTTTAAGCAGAAATGTTCATGTGCAGTAATTGCATGATTCCAGGGGCTGGACTTGAATAAAAGCATCAAAACCTCATGAAATTTTCAATAAAATTCTGAGAGTTGGCAAAATTGCAGTTGCTCCTGGTTCTTTCCATAAAATCAGCTTTCCATAGGGGAGGGAGGAAATCAGTGGAAATTAAGATTACTACAGGTTGTCAGACTGGGAATAGGAGCAGTTCTTATTCATTGCTGTATTCAGTGTAACCACTTTTTTTCCTCTCTACAGCCTTGAAGTCATTTTCTAACTTCTCCATGATACCCTGAGGGTTCACGGATAGCTTTATATATTTACCTCACAATTAGTAAAATGTTGCACACAGCCATTGCTAACTGACTCCATTCCTCTGCTTTGCCCCTGTGAAAAATCAGTGGGTGTATCTATACATGCATTTATGCCAGCTTAAATTTAGGTGAGAATAGGCTGGCATCTACATGTGCAGGCATTAAAGCACATTAATGCTGTGTGTGGACTGATTTGGGACTAAAGTTAGTCCCAAATCAATCCACAAACACAGTGTTACTGCACAGTAGCTAATCAGGTATAAATTTGATACCTGAATCATGCATATACCTTTATATATTTACCTGCACCAGGTGGTTATCAAATTTACACTCAAGTCAATGTAAGTTGTCACAGTCAACTGAGTTACTGCTCAGTATGTGCATGCATGTCTGGACATGCAGCGAGACTGCGCAGTAATTTTGGTTACTGCACAGTAAATGCACACATGTAGAAGCACCCAATTATAAGACCACTGTTTTACTGTAACAGCAGGTTATGAGCAGGTTCTAAGAGCTGGGCAAAGAACACTATTTTTAGTACAAAAGTCTGAAATCTTTGTTGACCCTAGGAAATACAGGAACTATGCTATATGGGACTGTTCACTATTTATTTACACATCATTTGTTAACTGTTTACAGGCATAGTGACACACTGTATCTATTCTAAGAATACCCAGAGAGTGAGTCTTTGTCACCTCTTCTGCCCCAGGTTCTCTGGTCTCTTCCATCTGTAAGGATCTGGATCCTTAAGGAGGCTGTTTAGATTATTTTTCTGTGGAATCAAAGGAAATGCAGAAATGACTTAAATCCTATGTGAAAGTACACAACTGTACAGAGAAGTACAGGTATACACACTCTGTGGCAACAGCATGTTGTGTCTGAAATGCATTCCTCCTCCATCCCTCTTCCATCCCTCCCCTGGCAGTGCCTGACAGAACTGCTTTTTTTTTCATGCTCCAAATGGGAGAAAATGGTGAGGCTGCTTCAGGGTCATGTTGCACAGATCCTCTAGAGACCAAAGTGAGGAGAAGGATCTCAGCAGGGTGCCTTTGGAGTGTATAGGCAGAATGTGCTCAGGGACATTCCAGCCGGAGTATACTGAGTCATTGTGTAGTCATGGCCTTACTCCTCTCAACATCTGTGCCTTTCCAAATAGATATTCAATAACAATATCCATCTGACTAGTTCTTCCACTGAAGCAACAAACACAGAATTATCTTTGGTTCCATTAAGCCTAAGTTTTGAAAACGGATATATTAAACATGCTGACAAAACCAGTCATTATACAGGTCACAAATCCACTCATTTTTCTCTGTATATCCTTTTTTTTTTTAAGTAAGTTTCTCTGAAAAAATTAAGACAAAAAAATAGAAACAGTGCAGACACAAAAATTGTTACTTTCTCTTTTATTTAGCAAAGCAGAAAGACAAAATATTCGTTCTTATCTGTAGTTATTACCTTTTCCTGGAGTTCTCTCTCTTGTTAACAGGATATTTATCAATGTTGTATGTAATATACAAACTGATCATATGAACTTTAGCAAGTTGGTTTGAACATACTTTCGATCACATTTATTTGAATGAAAAGTAGATTTCCTTTGAAAATGTAATACCTCATATTGATTTTAGACTAATAGCATTCAAGCTACCTGGTTTTATTGTTCTAATTACAAGGCCCAATAAAAACATAAATAACTAACTTACTAAAGATTTTACTGGAAATATTAACTGAGGATTTGTTGAAATTGTGTGTGTGTGATTTTTGTTGTTATTGTTATTGTTTTTCTCCAAAAAGTTTTATGCCTCCACTTAGAAACGTCTTGATTTACAGTATTTGCAAAATATCTAAGTGGGGGCATTGTTATATGTTAATTTTGGTTGGCTCTGAGGGCTCTTAACCACTGGATTGTCCACACATTAACACCTGTAAATGGCTTAAAGCAGTCATTATGAGGTTTAAAGTTACGCCCCTCCAGGGCAGAAATATCTCTTGATCTGCATAACCCAGCTCCTGTTCTATTAAGGTGTGACCATTCCCCACAGATGTGATGCTCAAACTGAAGGTGTGACTGCAAAATAACACTAATCTGATCGACATTTGTGAAGCTCACAGTGTCACGTGTAACAAGGCCCTAGCACACATGGATAAGTTACAGGCAACCTTCCATAATAGCTTTCCTAAATGTTATAATTTCAAATGGCTCAGTTTTACATGGGAATCAGTTGGAATAATATCAATGATGTCTTTATCATTGGAATGAAATAAAACTCACCATACCCTAGTCTGGAATTAATTTTATAATGGTTTGCAATGGTAAATTGGAAATGATTGGAAGACTTGTTTCTCCTTTGAAATGAAATGAAAACACTTCCTGGACTAGATTTATTTGCTTAGGTGAAGACACATGAGCAAACTGTACAGTAAAAGCTTTGCTATCTGGCATGAGTGGGGTAAGGGGAGTAAGGGGAGTGCCAGTTATATAGAAATTCAGGTTACCTGAGGGTAGGGAGTTTTCGGCTAGACGCAAAGTGGGGGACAGCAGCTGCATGCAGAGCTGGTGGGGCACACATAGCGGTGGCAGTGCAGGGTGGTGGGTGGCAGTGCTGGCAAGCTTTCCCTGCTGTGTGTGAGCTTCTGCCTTCTCCCCCGTCCAGCCAGCCAGAAATTCCATTTGATAAAGTGTTCTGGATACTTAAATGCTGGTTAACATTGTTTTTACTGTATCATCTGATGTTCTTAATAGGCCCTGGAAGTGGAAGGTGACTTAAGGGACATATAAGATAGGCTTCTTGGCTGATGCCTAGAAAGGGAAGTTAACTATTCTGTTCTATAAAGTTACTTATTGTACACTGATCAACTTTGCATTAGACAACATGACAAATGTATCACGTTTGCTCTTTCATTTCACAAGAGGATGCTTGTCAAGACAAGATAAAAAAGAGTTTGTTGCACTTATATAGCGGAAAGGTGTTTAGTCTGTGATGTCATTTATTTCATTTGTCTGTTAGAAGAAACCATCTTTGTTGTAATGGGATATATTTTTGTTTTGTTGTTTAATGAATGCTGTTCTTGGTCCTTGAACAGAGACAAAACTATGGTTTCTTCCTCATACTATAAAACAGTTTCCTTTCGACCACTACATTTTTCCCAGCAAATGTATTTCTATCTTCCAGGTACTTCTTTCTGATAACAAAATGGAAAGGGATAATGCTGGCCCAGGAGGCTTAATTCATTAGCCATTGCCACATCCCAGTTCTGGTGATATTCAGGGATCCTGGTTTTCTGTGTTTAAAAATTGCAAGTTATCTGATAAAAAAAAATTCTCAAATTCTCTAATTAAAAAGCCAAAATCTGCATTCTTCTGCAATTAAAATGAAACACCACTATATATATATATGTGTGTATATATATATATATATATAATATATATGTGTGTGTCTGTGTGTATGTATGTATCAGCTGAACAAAATGTTTTATTGGTATATTTACAATTTTAAAGCAATTTGGAAGTCTAACATTGCCTCAATCATTATAATAAAATGCATTCTAAATATCGATCTATTTTGGCATTTTATTTTGTTTTGTTTTTTTATTATGGAAAATCAGAGCTCGCCCTGCTCCGTTCGCTCATCAGGATGTGGGTAAAGCTGTGGCTTCCCTCCTCTGCTTTGCAGTGCTGAGAAGCCCTGATATGTCAGTGCCCTGCCTCTGTCCATGCCGTTGTTCCTCGCTCGCAAGCCACAGCTTACCCTGCCCTCCTGGTGCCCCTCACTCCTGACTTGCACCCCGCTGGCCCTGCTGGTGCCCCTCACTCCTGATCCCACACACACACATATCTCCCATACAGCCTCATGGACAGTCCCCAGGCCCGTCAACACCCCCCGCCCCTGTAGATTTACCTGTATCCAACTGCTGCGGCAGCTCCCACCACCCTGCCTGGCTGTGTACATAAGCACATGGTGCCCCCGGCCTCCAGTTGCCCTTCTCCTCCCTCCTGATGCAAACAACTTCTTGCAGGCTGGAAGGCTGGCAGCCTGCAAGGGGAAAACCATGGTTTCCTGTGGGTTTTTTTCCTTTAAAGTGGAAAATCCATGATTTTCTCCTTTAAAAGAGAATAATCTACACTTTTCCCCTTTAAATGAGAAAATCCATGTTTTTCCACAGCAAACAGAAAACCCAGATTCCTGGTGATATTACAGAAAATGTGTCATGGGAGAAAGAGGCAGTAATGCATGAAAGAAAGAATTATGGCAATTTGAAAGGGCATGTAGGAAACTATACCATCAAAATTATTTGACAAATAATCTGGAAGAAACTCCTTTGATGCTTAACCAAGAAAAGGAAGTAGTCTTGTAGAGAGGGTTTTAGGAAGAAACATAGGGTATGATAAGATTTCAAAACCCAGGAATGAGGTTTTCAAAGCATGGAAGGTTAATGATATACCCTTATTACCAGAGATCCTTGTTTTCTCTGATTTTAAAAAAAATCCCTAATTTTCACTTAGAAAAAATGACTCCAAATCCACATTTTTGGTGATTAAAATGAAACACCACCATATATATATCTATATATCTATATATTAGTGGTGTTTCATTTAAATCATGGGGAAATGTGGATTTGGGGTTACTTTTTTTAACCAAAAACTTGGGAATTTTTTTTAATCAGAGAATACCAAGGTCCCTGCTTATTACTAAAGTATCAGACTGAAGCTGTGTGGTGACAACTAATCTTTCCCTTTTCTGATCAAGTCATATATTGTTATGGTAGGAGGTAACTTTGATTTCTAGTCTGACCTCTTTACTTCCCAGGCTATTTACTTGCCCCTCTATTGAGGCCAAATACCCAATAAAATATGTTGTTCCTGACTGCAGCAAGATTAAATTTCAAAGTATAAAAGATAATAATGACCATAGCTAGACACCTTATTTGTAAATTGTCACTTCTGGAACCAGCAGAATTTGTGAAAAAAGAAATTGTCATGGCCGCTTTGGTTGATCCATGCCTCACAAATATATCTGTATCTGTGTCTATTTAGAATCTTAAGGGAAACTGCTTTCATAAACAAAGCACTTTAAGCCACATTACTGGCCATCACCTTCTTGCAAAGCAAGTATGTATCATTGCTTATAAATCAGGATATGTCTATATTTTAAAAGTAGGAAAAAACAATATCAAAGGAACAATGACATTTGACATCATTGTGCCCCAGCCAGCCCCTTTGCCACCTGATGCTACCATTTGGAGCCCAGGGGCTGACCCCCCATTACCTCTGTCTGCCCAGGTCTGCTCCACCCCAGCTCAAATTGCTACTGTCCTGGGCACGAGTGTAGCTGCTGTGCCCAAAAGCAGTTTACTCCAGCTCAAACAGCTCCAGAATGTATTGCTTTGTTTTAATTTCACAAGTAGATGCACACAATAAGCAGCCCATTTTTTTCCCCAGAGTGAGTAATTTCAACAAAGCATTCAGTGACAATTGTAAACTGTTCATGGGCAACTTAAGAATTTGAAAGTGGTTAAATCTGTTAAATTATTTTCTACAGTGTAGCTTATCTTTAATAACCACATCCTTTTACTTTACATAACACTTCATTTTAAGTAAACAAAAAGGGACAGGCAGGACAGAATATTTTTCTTTTGTGTCCAGGTCCATGAGTGCAAGGATGATAATTGTTTCTAGTCCTTTTGTGCTCTGCAAAGAGTGCATCAACCCCCAGGTACAATGTTAAATAAATAAATAAGTTGCCCATCCACTTTTCTCTACTGGCCACTTTCCTTTGTTTTCAAGTACAGTTTGATACTACCAGGTGCAGTCGTGCATGGCCACCTCCCCTTGCGGGGTCTGCTCCCTCCTGGGGTCTCTGGCGCGCCAGCTGGAGGAGCTCCAG
>NW_017728906.1:111437699-111483867 GCF_001723895.1 Crocodylus porosus | reverse complement strand
CTGGACATAAGGAAGAATTTCTTTACTGTCTGAGCCCCCAAGGTCTGGAACAGTCTGCCAGCAGAGGTGGTTCAAGCACCAACATTGAACACCTTCAAGAGTAAATTGGATGCTTATCTTGCTGGGATCCTATAACCCCAGGTGACTTCCTGCCCTTTTGGGCAGGGAGCTGGACTAGATGATCTCCCGAGGTCCCTTCCAGCCCTAATGTCTATGATATGAAATCTATGAAAGTGCTGTGAATCCTCAAGTCCTTCTCATGTCAAAAAGCTCTGTGTGCGCACATGTTTTCCTGTATGTCATTGTCTCCTTAAGGTTTCATTTTCATTTCTTTTTTTAAACACCGGTATAGTTCTCAGGCAAACTCTGCAACTTTACAGGGTTTCAAGCTGGTTGGGCACTCTTGTTGCATAATGCTTATGTTTTAATATGGTTGTCTGGACTCCTGAAGCTGACCTTTCCAGAGGGCTTCCAAAAAAGTCAACACAGCCACTGCCTTATGCCATAGATCTAAATAGATGCATATTTGTGTAATCTTAAATAAAAGATGCTGTAATAAATAAATAACTTTAAACCAAACTATTGGCCACCACCCTCTTGAAAGGAAAGCATGTAATTAGTTCTCTTATACTTAAGTGAATGTTTTTGACAAATACACTATTTTTGTTTTGCTGAAGTGCTCTCAGTTAGACATTTAAGTAGGAAACTTATTTTTAGTCTTTTGTGAGCAATATGATATATAAGTTCTGGAAAGAATGTAATCATAGTTATCAATAGTATATTTCTCTCATTAGTGATCTTGGTTTTCTCTGTTTTAAAATCCCAAATGCTCTGATAAAAAATCACAAAATTTGTCTTTTCCTCTTAGTAAAGTTAAATGTCACTATATATGTAGGTATCAAATGAACACAAGGTTTTATTGATATAGTTACAATTTTAAAGCAATTGGTAGCCTAACAGTACCTCATTCGTTTTAATAAAGTACATTCTAAAGACATATATATTGTGGCATTTGATCTTGGTTTTTTTATTTTATCATGGAAAATCAGAGCTGCTCCTGCCCCCTTTGCTCACTAGGACATGGGTCTAGCTGCAACTGTTCTTCCCACACTGCTTTGTGGCACTTGGCATCCCTGCTATGCTGGTGCGCTGCCCCTGCAAACCACAGGCCACCCAGCCCTGCTGGTGCCTCTGACTCCTGACCCACACCCCCCTGTCCCTGCTGGTGCCCTTCACCCATGACCCACAGGTCCCTGGCCCCACCAGTGCCCCTCATTCCCAGCCCACAGCTCCCTGAGCCCTGTTGGTGACCCTCACTCCTGAGCATTGCCTCCCCTACCCACAGGCCCCTGCCCCCCAGTGTGTATGTGGGGTGGGGGCAAGGGAGGCAAAGGTGACATAGTGGAAGGTATCTGTGCCTCCCCAGATTTCTGAACCAACAGTGGGGCATGAGGCACAGGGCTGAAGCCTGGCTGGACCAGCTCCAGGCAGGAACCACCTCTGGCATGGAAGGGAGTGCCATGCCACCATGGCCACTTAGGTGAAGTGTGGTTATGGTGGCATGGAGTTGTACCCCCACTGCTGCCGGACAGGCATGGGGTGCCTCACCTTGGTGCTTCCTTCTGTGCTGAGTCCCACCCACTCCCCCCAAACATTGCCTGTGTCCTCACAACCTCCAGTGTGTGGTCTATATCCCCTTGCCTCCCCACCATAATGTCTGTGCCCACCCACCATGTCAGCTGTGCCTCCACTCCTCCATAAATTTATCTGAAGCGAGCTGTGGAAGCTGCTGTCTACCACACTGCCTGGCTGCCATGTGCATGTGTGAACACACAAGCACGTGGTGCCCCTTGCCCCTGTGTCCCACTCCCCCTAGTCCCAAGCAGTTCCTTTCAGGCTAGGACTCTGACAGTCTGCAAAGGGAAACCCATGGTTTCCCAGGTTTTTCTTCTTTGATGGGGACAAGCTGTGCTTTTCCATGGCAAATGGAAAACCCAGATCCCTGTTCATAACCAGAGATCCTGGTTTTCTCTGATTAAAAAAATTCCCAATTTTTGGATTTGAGAGTAACCAAAAATTCACATTTTTCCACTATTAAAATGAAACACCACCAATATCTATCCATCTATCTAAATATTAGTGGTGTTTCATTTTAGATAGATAGATAGATTAAAATGAAAAAAGACTAATGTATAGATATATCTATAAATTAGTGGTGTTTCTTTTTCATCATGGAAAAAGTGGATTTTGTGTTAATATTTTAATCCAAAAATTGGGGATTTTCTTAAACCAGAGAAAAGCAGGATCCCTGGCCATAACTGACCATACTTTGGTTTAAACAGACTTACAAGACTCTAAAAATGCCATCTGCTGATTCTCAGTAATACGACTACATGGTTATAACTTTATAAAGTAATTATGTACCATAATTGCATCATCTTCCATGTGATCAAATATGTAAAGATGATGCCTTTACAGAATCTATAAGACAGCTTACTTAGCAACAAAGCTCAAATGAATTTTTAGGTATATATACCATCTTTTTCTCTCTAGAATTTATGCTGCTGACAAGGCAGTACTTAGATCTGTATATGATGATTAAAAACTCTTTTTTGGGTCTTCAAATAAAAAGGCAAATAATGGGGAAAAATCAGTGAGAGACAGCAACTACCAATTTGGTGCTGTGGTTAAAGAACAATTTGTTTCCCTTATTCTATTTATATTTATAAATGGTTGCATTCCTACATCAATTCTTTATGTATCCAAGGAATAAGAAAAGGAAATCTTCAGATTTGTTTCCCTAACAAAAATCAGAATTATATTCTGACTGGAAAATAATTTAGTAAGAAATCTATATAAAATGGAATACCAGAGAAAAAATGTAAGTATTGTCAACTATGTAAGAGAATGAAAATGTAAATTTTAAATTAATTAGTTGTGTAAGTCCAAATACCTTGAAAGTATATTTGAAACAGAAACTGCTCCACACTATTTTTCCAAGTAGGAATCAGCCATAATAATACATTTGCTCATTGTGAACCTTTAAATAGATGCATTACAAAGCCTATTTTTAAGTTGATCATAAGAAAAACACTGGAAGACAGTAAGAGAGAAATATAATTCTGACTGAGTTCAAGTAAGTTGTATATCACTAGTTCAAAGATATATTCAACACTAGATTTTCATGTTCTTAGTTTTTGCTCTTCATCTTCCCCCGTTCTCTTCTTTTTTTAAAAATTGTCTTTTGACTTAGAGAAAATGCATTATGCTAGAGAAATGTAGTATGACAAAAAATTCCTATTTTTCTCTTTTATCCCAGCCTTTGCAAAATCCATAATATAGGCCTAGTCCAAAGGGTATTGCTCAAGCAAAATTGTAGTGTGGTGGCGGGGGGCCATGATTTTTTTTCTCTTTTTGGTGCTTAGCACAGTGAGATCTTGTCCATGATGGAGACTTTTTAGTAATATGATGAATGTCAATATTAATAAAATAAAATAATATCTTTTGAAGTCCATTATACAACTAAAGTTGATTACAGAACTACACGCTTTTACTTCCTAAATGAAATTTGGGTATAATGTATTCATCGTCATGCTGATCCCCCCCTTTTCCCCTTTTGGAGTCTTGATTTTTAAAAAATATTTTAATTGGGGTTGCAGCCTACTTTGTTTGTTACTTTAAAAACACAAAATAAATTTAAATCCCTGCCACTCAGAGGCTAACGTTTAATTAGAGGTAAGGCTCAGCCTCTGGGTCCAGATCTTTAGATGCTTCAGGTGGGTCTCTCTCCTCTCAGTGAGATGTATCTTAACATGACAGAAATACCTAAAGGCTATGCATTGAAATAACTGAAAAAGGTGGTTCATGTTCTTGGGATTTAGTACATTCTGGGCTTGTAGTGGCACACATTTAGACATTTTAGAGATGGCTGAAGATCAGTGATTTTGTATTTACTAGCTGCTGTGATAGTGGCCTTTTTTAAGGTCCATATAAATTATCTGACATGATTTCACATATATCAGTGTCTCTCAGGGTCTGATTCCATATTCAGTGGACTCAATGAGCACGTGGTACACAAGTACTCATGCTACTTAAGAAATTAATTCAGGGCTAGGAGAGGAACTCACAAGTGATAGATTGGTGAAAATCCCTGTTAAGAAGGGCCCAATCCTGTCATTCTTTCAACATATCTGCCCAGGTAGTTTCCAGGTTACTATGGAGTGTAGCCACTGGCTGAAATGTTGCTAATTTTTCCTCAAAAGTTGTAAACTTTTTTTTTTTCTTTGTAGATGGGCTGTAGTTATAAAGGACAAGGTTATTTGTTTGCTACTTCTCATTTGCACTTTTGGTTTTGAATATCTACTAGGGTACCTAAACATGGGAATTTAAGTATTTTTCGTTATAGCAAATAAAACAGCCACTTAATTTCATTTGCTTTAAGTAAATATTAAAACAAAGGCTTTTATGAATTAGTTGTAAGCAACAAAGTATGTATTTATGTTAAAAGTCATTTGAAAAAGAGAATCAGACTTGAAAGATTACCAGAATTATATTCCGTTGAACTTAGTCCATTGTGTCACCAACTAGTGATTCTGTTGTAGTGATTTTTAATTAGAACATAGTCTGTTGTACTTCTATAACATAGATCATACCATTTTCAGGTTGCTGTATACATTATATATTCTGTATACTGTACACATTAGCGGTAATATAAATCTGATGCCCTTCTGATCTTTGTAAGGTCATATTTGACTCCTGAAGATTTACAATCTGTGGTTTAAAAAAAGAGGAAGAAGAAAAAGAGCATTTGGCAAGGAATATAGTTAGATGGGTCTGCAGTGGTCATGAATTTTTTAATAGGTTGGCTTGGCAGCCTCAAACCACTTATACTCCCTGGAATGTTCTAGTTCCAATCTAGCGATAGGGTCATCTGGGATATTTGCTCAAAATTGTAGAAAACTGCCTCACGGTCAAAGTAGTTTTATTTCTATATCAGATTTTATTACTCTCTGAATTTTCTCACTCTTCAAAAAATAAAGTTTGTAAATGAATTAGGACTATAACTACCAACTTTGTCTAAACCCCTTGTGTGCTACACAGCTTTGGGGCATGCCACCATACTGCCACACTCCCTTGGATCCTCCCCATCCCTCAGCATCATGTGTCTACTTTGTTTTTATGCCAACACTGACTTTCAGCTTAAATATTTGTTCTCCCTTCCTAATGTTTACCCCATTATAGCTTTATAGAAAACATTCATATCCTTTTGTTTTGTTTGGCTAAACCAGGTGAGCTCTTTTAGCTTTCTCTGTTTTGTATCTCCCTGATCATAATAATAGCTTTTCCTGCATTTCTTCCAGTATGAATCAATCTTTCTTGAATACAAGTGATCAGAATTATAGACTGTTTCAGATAAGGGTCTAATCATGCCATTAATACTTACTATTCCTGCTGAAAATATGAAAATATCACACCTGATACATCCCAGGATCATATTTATCTTCATTTTTGTAGCTGAATCATATTGGTGGCTCACAGACCCAAGTCTCTTTCCTCTGTTTTATTTCCAACTAATAGACTCCTAGTTTAAAACAGAAGTCATGGTTGTTAAACTTTAAATACATCTTATGGTTTGTAATACTGAATTTAATCTAATTTCTCTTTCTTCAGTTCTCAAGGTTCCCAAATTCTTGTTTGTATGATATTTTTTATCTTCTTTGGTATTAAGGATGCCTTCAAACTTCCTGTTATCATCAAGCATTGTCAGTATGGTTCCAAATGCACATCAAGGTCATTAATGACAATATGAAAAAGTGCATAAAGATGGATGGTAGAGGAGCTCCACTAGCAATCTCCATCTACCCATATATTGAGCAAAATCCGTTGTCCTTAATAGATTTCTCACTGACCTTATAATTCTTCTATCAATTTTTGTCTTTTCTAGTTTAATACTTAAATCATGTCCTATGTTTAGGAATTGTCGACACAGATGTCTCTATGACTGGATCTCCTATGGCACTCCTTTCCTGCCATGTACTGTGTTGCTTATCTCTTGTGCACCCCTCGCTGCTATCTTTCTTTGCCCTTCCCTACTACAGGGAGTCACCTCCTTCCTTCCCCTCCAACTCTTTCCTACCCTTACTAGAAGAAAGTGGTGTCCCAACCATGCAACTGGTTCTCAATCACCCAGCCTGCTGCTCTAAAGTATTGAGATCCCCTGATCTAGGTGGATAAATCTGTATAGGGCATTTTTTTTTCACTGCAATGTTTGCTTGAGTAGTATGAGGATTTAAGTTTTGCTTCTAGTTTTGTGATTCAATTTTATATTGTCATGAAGTCTGATGTCAAAGTTCAGTCATGTCTATTGGTTAAAATATTTTTGGGACCAGGCCTATTATACACAGCACAATGACAACTATATACAGTCAGACCTAAATTTACACGGTATTTTTTTGTACTGTTTCAGTTACGCATGGTCAATTAATTGTGACCCTTTATTTTTGTACATGGTATGGATTCACTATTACATGGTACAGCATGTGTAGCTGGTAAGTCTCTTGTGTTGTCGTGGAAGGGGAGGGGGGAGGGAAGGGGAAAGGGCGTGCAGATCAATGCCCCACACTGTAAGGTAGGGATTGGGGCAGGGGCTGAGACAGGTGCTGCCCAGCTGGGGATTGGTGGGCATGGGACAGAGCCACAGCTCATCCAGGAGGCATGGGGCTGGGGGGGCAGCTCCTGCTACTGCACATGCCCCAGAAGAATATGGGGGGCTATGTGCCTCCAGATCTGTGTGGGGTGGGGTGGGGTGGGCAGACTGCAGCTGGAGCTGGAGCTGGGGCTGCATTGGGTTTTTCTCGGGGGGGGGCTAGGCTCAGGGTGTATGGTGGCAGCACTGGGTGGGGGCTTTGGGAAGACTGCAGCCACCCCAAATTTCACCTTAGTCCCCCTGTATCCATCTTCCAGTGCTGCCACCATCTGCCTAGTACACCCCTGGCTCTTCCTGGCATGTGAGTGGAGGCAGGGGTTGAGCAAGGGCTGTGCATGGGGCAGGCAGTGGAAGCGCTGGAAGGGGGTTATGGGGGGGCTACAGTGAAATTTGGGGAGGCTGAACCCCCCCATAACCCCCTCCCAGTGCCACCACCACCTTCCCCAAGCCCAGCCCCTGCAGAGAAAAGCCCGGTGCAGCCCTGGCTCCAGCCCACAGCTGCAGCCGACCCACCCTGCCCTGTCCCACACATATCCAGGGGTGCATGTTGCCCCCTGTGCCCTTCTGAGGTGTGTACAGAGGCAGGAGCCACCCCACCACCCCCGCATGTCCAACCATGTTCACCCCAGCTGGGCAGCATCTACTCCCACCCCTGCCCCACTCTTCCCTCATAGCAGGGGGCACTGATCTACTCCCCCATACCTATTCCCTCTCCCCTCCCTTTTCACCACACCAGACTTACCAGCTGCATGCAGCTCTCCAAGCTGCCTGGATGTGTGCCTCACTGCCTGTGTGCTGCGCTAAGGCTGCACGTGGGCATTTATTTGGCAAATTATCGGCCGCATCCGGAACCTAAATCCTTATTTCCCATAGACCCTTTGTATCTTTTTACATGATTTTTACTTGCACGGTGTTTTTTCAAGAATGTAACCACTGCATAAATTGAGGCCCGACTGTAGTCCTTTGCATCACATACTTTGCCCGACTGTAGTCCTTTAATTTCTAAGCTGAACCAAATTGAAATGAAGTTTGCTTCTCTCCTTGGTTCAGCTTTTGAAAGTGAAGAATTCATTTTTTTTACTTATGTTGTCACCTGATGGAAAAATGTGGATTTAGGGTTACTTGTTTAAAACCAAAAATTGGGGATTTTTTTAAATCACAGAAAACCAGGATCCCTAAAATTGTGTATAATTAAATATTTGTAAAGAATTATATCTGTAGCTGCAAAAGGTTTGTAAGTGTTAAATGTCCCTCCCTGCTGGAAAGCCTCATTTCAGCTCTTAGGAGACCCAAGTGAGGTGTACCCTACTGGGTGCCACAGGTTCTAACACTCGGAGGTGGCATGTGGATAGTGCAGTGTGCCAGGGTTACATTATGAAGATACACTGCACTTATTTAAAACCCTGAAGCTCTAGAAAAATCTAGAGCAGTCTTGGGGCCAAAAAAGGGACAGGGCTACAATAAGATGGAAGAGCCAATGGAAATGCAGTGTGTCATGAGTCTAGGACAGTAAAGAAAAGGAAGTCTGACTCTGTAGTGAAATACTGATGGCTCCTTTGGGACAGACGGAACCTGTGTTCTAATTCTCACACCCAGTTCTCTTAGTAAATTTTTAATTGAATAACAATTGGTAAAATGCCTGAATAGCTGTGAGAACAGAGAGAAGGATCCATCTTTCTTGAGGAGTGCCATCACACTGGGTAACACACTGGGAATTGGTCTCCCTCTTGCTGTTATACATTCCCTGTTAGTCTCTTACTCCTAACTGCCCAGATGCTCCATTTGAGTATGAGACATGGAAGATGCCCTGAGTTCAGGGTTACAGCCCTGTCCTGGGAAATGGGAGATATAGAGCTTGATCTCTGAATGACCAGGGCCTCAGTAAGTGCTGTAGAAACTAGGTTATTGAAAAACAGGTAGGTGGGTTGCCCTTTTCTTCTTCCAACTAGATGTTACATATTACAAAAGTAGATGATGTGGTTGTGGTTTTTCAGGAGCATTACTAAGATGAAATAGGAGATCCTGTAGCAACTTAGAAACCTCAAATCTGCCCAGGTGCCACTTGGACATCTTAGAGGTGGAATAAAGTCTTTGCCGAGGTGATTTGTTATATATCACATGGAAAAGCATCTTCTGGAAGTAACAACTCAAGTCTCAAATGACCTGTTAGGATTTGCCTTGTATATGTCACTCATGCTCTGCCCAGATTTATAACAATACTAGTTGAACCCATGCTTCACTGCAGAAGATTAATTCTATTTTTAAATTTTTTATAACTTTTTGTCATAGTCATCATCATCTTCATTTCATAATTTATGTATCATTGCCTGTTCCAACATCAAAACTTTCAGACCATTGTTTCTATCTGTTTTCTTGTCTTGGAAACAGTAATTGAAATTTTTGACTTGGGTGAGATGCCAACCCCCTGCACTACTTCCAACCTGGAGAATGAGACCAGAGCCCCTTTAGCCAATGTTTTCATAGTTCCCTGGAGACCTTCATGGCACTTTAACAACATAGACACATAGTAATAATGTAGTTTAACAATTTAGTAACAATGTAGCACTTCAACAACATAGTTGCGTTATTAGATGCATTGTAACTGGTATCTAGGCAACACTGAATCTTGAGCAAAGTGCTTACTGAACAGCCCTTCATCATTATATCACTATGAATTGTGCATAGGCCAGGGGCAGGCCAAATATGGCCCATGGGCCAGATCCAGCCCACCAAGCACTTTCATCTGGCCCATGGGATCCCCCAACAAATTATGCCCCGCCCAGCCCTTTTGCCCACGGGAGTTGGAGTAAGGCACCCACATGTACAGGCATCCCCCAAAATGTACCCTATTGCCTGGCTCCCACTCTCGTGGGTGGAAGTGCCTGGCCAGCCAGCATTCAACTTTCATGTGGGGCTGCTGCTACCACAGCCCAGGGGACCTGCTTGCTTCCCCAGTCTCCTGCTGGCTCTGGGCAGCAGGTAGGGAAGCAGCAGATAGGGAAGCGGTAGGGGTAGAGCTGCACCTGGGAGGGAGGCAGGAGTGTGGGGCTGGGGCTGGTGGCAGCATACAGCCTGTGCCCAGGGGTACAGGGCCCCGGAAAACACCTGGCTCTAGCACATGGGGCTTCCCTTCCTGCTGTGCTTGTGCAGGGTCTGTGCATGAGTGGCAGGGAGTGCTGGTGATACAGGCAGCCACGTGGAGGCTGCACTCCTCGCTGCAAAGTGCAGTGCTGGCCGGAGCCATACTCTGCTGGGTGCCTGTGCCCTGAGTGCCCCACTTGCTGCTGCATCATGGGGAGAGTGTGGATAGGGGGTCTCCACACCCCCCAACCTCCTTTACACCCACATCCTGCCCACACAACCCCCCACATATACACAACCCCCAAAATACCCTATGCCCCCCACATGCAGACACCTCCCACACACCCACATTGTACCATGCCACCACACCCACACACCCCCATACCTCACCAGACACACATCACATATACCATATACCCATACCCCTCACACACACACCACATACACACCTCACATACCCCATACAAACCACACACATCCCATATGCCTCCACACACTACACACATGCCTCACATACCCCCCCACACACCACACATACCGTGCACACATACCACACATATACCATGCACCCCACACACACTATGCATATACCACATACATGTACCCTCTCTCACAATATATTAAAATAAGAATTTATTTTTGTGTTATTATGGAATCACCTGTATATACACTATGCAAACACAAATCATGACAAAAATATTTTTAGTAATAAAATTAAAATATGTTATACTAGATGTTTGACTTTTAGTTTATGATTTGTTTTTTGTCTGGTTCCAGGATGGCAACCCCTGCCTCCCAAAAGGAGTATTTCTAGGGAACAAGGGAAAGAACTTCCCGTGGTAAAGGTCAGGGGTTAGGGGTGGGACTTCCCAAGATGGTGACAAGGGACTGGTCCCAAGATGGTGGCAAGGGAATAGGGCAGCTGTCAAGGGGTGGAACTACCCATGCAGCCCTTGACAGCTTACCAAAACTCATGAAGCATCCCTCCACCCAAAATAATTGCCTGCCCCTGGAGTAGGCCAACAGATCTGGCCTCCAGAATAAGAGATTTAATTTATATAGATGTACTAAATCAGTAAAGATGAAAAAGCAAATAGTAACCCATATACCTTCATCCAGGACCTAGGTACCTTTTCAGAACAATGTCTGTAGTATCTTGGGCACAATGTGTTATATGTATGTGTTTTTGCAGTATTTTTTAAAGATAGCTATAAATGTTTATTTTATTATATTATGGAAGCATTTATGTTTGCCAACCCTCCATTATATTAATGTTTGAAGAGCCCCCTTGAGAGTTTCTAAGCTGCCATTTATGAAAATTTTCTCAGTTTTTCTTTCCCATCCCAAACAAAGTGGAGGGTGTTATCTCCAGTATATTCATGCTGAAAACGTGCATTGTGTTAGTATATTGGAGGATGTTTATTAATAGCTTCAGGCTGCTTAGTATTGTGCAATAATTAATCTACTCTATTTTCATTATAGTTTTATTGTTGTCATTTTTCATAGCTGTATTTAAGAGCCCTACACACTAAAGATGTATGCATTCTGTGTGTTTTAATAAGCACAAATGTTATGAGAATCAAATAAATCAAGTTCACTTCACTCCATTTCTTACTTCTGACACTGGCACTCTACACTTGTTGCCCAAAATAGGGTATATAATTGATCCAGTAAGAGAAATTTTTAACTTGGTGGAGAAGCACATTCTGTTTCTTCACAAGGACAGAGTAGGCAGTAATTTTACAAATGCAGATGGATGTGTTCAGTCTCTTAGGGGCTCTTACATACATGCCCTGTAGATTACCTGCAGGCTATTTACTATCTAAAATGGCTCCTCAAAAAAACCAGCTGCCTTATATTTTAGACTTGTGATACCCAAAGGACACAATGAAAAGAAACTTAAATCCTGTGATTAATATGAATTAATGGACCTAAGAAAGAACAGATTTGATTTGTTTCCAAATGTATTTGTTATCATTTTTACTGAGACATAAAAATGGTCCTTTAGTGTAACTCTACATCTTTATTTACATAAACAAATACACAATGTATTCCTAGCATCTAGCAAAAACTTTGTGTTAAGAACGAATGTTGTTAGGTGGTATTTAGCTGTGTGATCTCTATCAGAAACTTAATTTCCTAATAATCCCCCTACATAAAGAATCATAGGGAATACCTTCTTCTGATTAGCAAGTATGGAGATGAAAAGTGAGCAAACAGCTAAAACTTACACTGTGGTCAGCTTTTTTTCATTGTTTTACTGTGTCCAGTAACTGAAGTCTAACAATTCCTACATCGAGCTTGGAATACGAAAATTTGGTGAGGGCTGAGAATCTCCATTAACATAGCTGAGTCTTCAAAGCCTTCCTGAGCTTATTGTTCCTTGTAGGTACAGAGTGTGGCTTCACTTTACTTTGTTCTGAAGAATCGCTCTAAGGGATTGCTATAAGCCCCTTTTGTTTTTCTGTATTCTTCAAAGATTGCAATTTTTCCCCTTCAGGACTGCTGAAGTCACAGCTTATTTTCTAAGAAATCTTTTGCTGATGGGCCTTGTAAGTAAAGATCCTTAGATACAAAAGCAATAGTTCCACCACTTAAGCTGAATTGGAATAGCTACTGGCTTTTAGTGTTGATAGCAATGATGTAGTCAGTTCAGTTTTGAGCCATTTAGAGAACACATTATTTATACCCTGATCTAGAAAGGCAGAGATCACTCTGCCTTTAGGTCAGAGATCACTTTGGGAATTTAAAAGGAACCAAAGATCTATGCCCCCTCCCCCCTCAGATAAGTCTGTGGGAAGGGGAGAGGGGATGTGAAAGGGCCATGGGAGTGGCGGGGTAGATCGACTTCCCAGCCTGTTCCCTCCCTCACTGCTGGGGCCTTGATCTGCCCTCACCTCCCATGGCAGTGAGGAGTGGCAAGCCCTGCAGAGCTGAGGTGAGGTGGGGGACAAAGCCACAAGTGGCTCATCCAGGGGGTGTGGGAAGGGGGAGGCATGCAGCCTGGGAGGGCACGGGGGGGGTTCATGCCCCCAGATCTGCATGCAAGGTGGGATGGGCTGGGGCCGGTGCAGCACTGGGCCATTCCCAGCCAGACTGCGCTCAGGCCAGGTGGCTGCAGCATCACTGGGAGTGGGGCCACAAGGAGGGGCTGTAGCCTCCCCAAGCCCTGCTCCCAGCACTGTCACCATCTGTGCCAAACAGAATGTGGGCCAGGCCTGGTGGGAACAGCCTGGCATAGCCTTCCAGCATGCAGTTGCAGCTCACCCTCTCCTGTGCCCACCAGCCTCTGGCAGCCACATCCTTGAGGGTGGGGGAAGAGATTGGGGGAGGGAAAGGCTGCACTGGGCTGTTCCTGCCAGGCTTGTTCCACACTGTGCTCAGTGGCAGCGCTGGGCGCAGAGTTTGGAGGAGCTATGCCCCCACATGGCCCCACTCCCAGTGCCACCACTGTAGGCTCCTGGCCTGAGCACAGCCTGGCTGGGAACAGCTTGGCACTTCCCTGGTCCCCGCCCACCCTGCCCTGTGTGCAGATCTGGGGGCATGCACCCCCCATGCCTTCCCAGGCTGTGTGCCCCCTCCTCCCCATGCCCCCCGGACAAGCCACTCATGGCTCTGTCCCCTGCCCTGCCTCAGCTATAGCTGTGGTCTGGGTTTTGCACCCTGAACCCTGCCTCACATGCTGCCTTGGCATTTGCCCCTTTCCTCCCCCATGAACTGATCTGCTGGGCTTGCAGGCGGTAGCACGCCTGTGCTCAGCCCCCCACAACCCAGGATCAACTTCAAGAGGCTCCGGGATCCACTGGTCAATCCCAATCAACCAGTTGGTGACCACTGTAGTAACTTTGTTGTTAATCTCAGCATTCACAGTCATCATCTTCATTAAGCATCCTCACCTACCCTCCCATCTTGGGCTAATTTTTGGGACATGTGCCGGAAAGGTTGGCTCCCATTAGACTAGATGACCACCAGAGGTCCCTTCTAGCCCTGCTTTTCAGTGGGCATATCTACATGTGCAAATGATGCTAGATGGGTTTACACCACAGTAAATTACAGTGGTGTAAACCCCTTCATGACAGGGGTGATAGACCACTAGCTGGGTGTCGTGGCAGTCCCACCCCTCATCATCATGGAGCCCACCTACCCACTTCTCCCCTGGCTCATGTGGCCCTACACCAGCCAGCTGGTCCCCCACCAGGCAAACTTCAACAGGTGCCTGGGCCAGACCCATGCACTGATGGAGTGTGCGTTTGGCCACTTGAAGGGACACTGGCACACCTCACCACCTGCCTTGATATCATGGAGGCCAACATCCCCTGGGTCACTGTCACAGCCTATGTGCAGCATAACATCTGTGAGGCCTGGGGAGCTCTCCTGTGAGGCCTGAGCAAGTGACAGTGATAGCCTACCCACACCGAGACCCCGAGTGAGTTTGTGATTCAGTAGTGGGGGCCAGGGCACTAGGTGCAAGAGCTACTGTTTGACTACCTCCTCCTGCAAACTCCACTGTCTGCTGCCTGGATAGCTGGCCCCAGCCCCCAGCCCCATTGAGCATCCCCAGAACCACGCAGACCTCAGACAGTTTCAGTGGACAGTTTTCAGAAAAGTATTTTATTTCCCTCTTTATAAACCCTGCTCCCCACACCTTCCACAATAACAGAGCATTTCCCCCTCCCTCTCCCACACCAGATTCTTGCCCCCATCTTCCCATAGAGCACCTCCACCATCCATCTCACCCACCACTGAAAAAGCACCCTCTTCCTGTGCAGACCCTGTTCACTGCTGTATTTGTCCTCCAGAGATAGGGACAGTGTGTGGGAGGAACCTATGGGGTAAAGCCTGGGGAGAGGTGCCTAGCACCCTGGCCTCTTATGACACCTCCATGGGCAGTGGGCAGCATGAAGGTGACTACCAGGGCAGTATCCAGCACCTTGTGGTCCCCTTCTACAGCTTCAGCAACCATTACAGC
The DNA here is from genome assembly GCF_001723895.1 of Crocodylus porosus. Lineage (NCBI taxonomy): Eukaryota > Metazoa > Chordata > Crocodylia > Crocodylidae > Crocodylus > Crocodylus porosus. Next base: position 111,469,111 of record NW_017728906.1, on the reverse strand, counting down.
CTGCCAAACCTGGTCTTCCAGATGCCTCTCCTTGAGGGCCAAGAGCCTGTCCCAGAACTCCTGGTCCACCTGGTCCCTCTGCTGGTCCCTCTCCTCATGTATAACCCTCTCCCAATTGCACAAGATGTCCTCCATGTTCTAGGCCTGTAAGTCCACCAGCCACTCCTCAGACAACATGACCAGCTGGTCCAGCAGCCAGGTCTGGTCTTGGGTCCTCTGCTGCTGGTGCTGCCACATATTCAGGGCCCTGGCCAAGACTGGCAATGACCCTGAAGGTAAATCCAGGCCTGCAGTTAGTGCCTCTCCCTTGCATGCAGCTGCAGGACCTGCGAAGCCAAGAAAAAGAGGCTGTTTTTGAGAGTTTGCAACATTTCTGAGATAACATGCTTTAAACCAGGGGGCTGTATGTTGCCAGCCTAAGATTGGGGGTCATGAAAGCACTGGTGCTCACAGACCATTACAAGCTACATGGAAGGCCCAGCCACAGGTAAGTGCCAGCTGAGCTTCCCATTCCCACTTGCTTCTCAGGGTGCTGGTCACAGGCAGCCTGCCTTCTCCACTTTCTTCCCAGGCAAAGACACACTCAACATCTACTGCTGTGGTTCCAGATTCACTCCCCCTGCTTCTCCTCCTGTAGCCCAGGCCATCTCCAGCACTGTTGACAAGTCCACAGTGTCTAGGCAAGGGGGCGAGGGGCCCCCAAATGAGTGGGACACAGAGCTGGTGGTGCTCCTGCCTCCTTCACAGGAGGCCTCTCTGAAGAGGGGCAGGGGCAGAGGTAGGAATGGTCCTGCCTCCAGTGCAGGCCTTACTGTGTGAGCATGGCAGGTGTGCTTGGTCCCCTAAGTCTGCCCCACTGGTGGTGAGGGTATGCAGTTCCCAGCGGCGTCCTGGGGCACAGGAGTGCGCCACCCAGTTGCCTGGGTAGAGGCCCCCTCCAGGGAGGAGATTGAACTGCTGAGGTCTTGTAGTGCAATGGGCAGGCTGGTCTCCCGGGTGGGGTTATACATTTGGAGCTGGCAAGACAGAAAACAGCCCAGGAGGCTGGGGGCATGACCATGGGGGGATGGGCTCCCGGTGCCCGAAGGTGCCCTCCCCTGATGACACCTTACTGTAGGAGTCAGGCCACAGTGGATAATTGGGCAGACTGCCCATGCTGAAGTAGACAGCATGGCTTTTGCCAGGGTTCCAGGACATGAGGATGTTGTCCAGTTGCTGCATAAAGGATATGGAATTGAGGTTACCCCCTGACTGGCTGTTGTGGTTGGAGATGGTAACCTCTTGTGCCTACAAAACCTAGGCAGTATCGGTGCCCAAACCTTTATGCAGCATTGGTACCCTGACAGGTCATGTCCCTGCTTCAGCATGCAGCCTAACAGGTCCTCTCTGGACAAACTGCCTCAGGACCTTGGCCTCACTCCACAGCAGCATGAGTTCTGCAGGGCCAAGAGCCTGTCCCAGAACTCCTGGCCCGCTGCAGGTAGCCCAGGGTGCTGCCAGGCCTTGGCAGCCACTGCAGCACCCAGCACAATGTCACACCGTGGAACAAGAAGCCTCACAGTGACTGTGTTTCAGGGCCAGCACCAGGGTGTGCACAGGCTGTTGCAGCTGGCCTGGGTCCTCTCTGTATGACACAGTGGCCAGAGTCTGGCTGTAAGTGGCTCAGGGTCCTGGTGTACCTACTGGCTTTTAAGGGCCAGAGGCTGGGGCAAGCAAAGAGCTGCCTCAGCCCTGGGGCTGGATAAGCTCCCAGCCCTGTGGCTCTGGGGCTAGCCTGCAGATAGCCCCCAATAGTGGGGCTGCCCAGGAGCAAATTTGCTCCCGGTGAGCATCTGTCCATGCATTACTGCACAGTAACTACTCAGCAGTTAGTTTGCTACCTGCATTTGCAGAGTGGAGCAAATTACTTCACAGTAAGCACCTGCACATGAGATGGTGATGATGTTTACTGTGCAGTAATTCACGCTACTCTACTGCACAGTAAAGCATCTCATGTAGATGCATCCAGTGATTCCATGATTCTAAAGTAATGAAATGGCATTACTGTTCTCAAGGAATTTCAAATTTTTGGCTTTTGTTATGTATCAGAATTAGACTAACTTTTAAAAATTTCTAAATCCTTTGTGAAATAAAATGGCCTTTTACAGCCAACTGGATATACCATTAAGTGTATAGATGAGTCACTTTAAAAAGGAAACTCCTTAGTGATTCTCTTACTCAGCTAAAACAGATTCCAAACCCATCATAAGAGATAAGAAATAAAATTAGACAGTTCCTAAATACTGTGTGTGTCTATTGATTAGTGTTCTGCTTTTCACTCCTTGGGAATGAGTTCTCAGGGGATCAAAAGATAACTTCAAAATTAGATCATAGCAGCCAGTTGGCAGCTGCAGTTTAACTTAATCAGAATTATTATTTAGAAAGCAAGGTTAGTTTTGCTCAGTTACCTCTGATGGGAGATGCCCAGGGATCTGGGTTTTCTCTGATTAAAAAAAAAAAATTCTCTGATAAAAAATGGATTTTGCTTTACTTTTTTAATCCAAAAATTGTGGGGGTGAGGAGTGTTAATCGGAGAAAACCAGGTTACCTGGCAGATGCCAGTCTATAATCAGTTTAACATAAATTTATTATAGAAATTTTTCTTATTAAAAGCTATGTAGTCATGATACAAAATCTTAAAATATAAACTTTTCACTCCCCAGATACACCTCTGTCCATAATAAGATGATAAGATTTCATAGGGAATTACATAAGATGGAGATTTCTTTTGCAAAAGGCCTTTGCCTTCAACTCCCATATGTGTTATTAGGAACAGAAAGAGGAAAATCAAGATAACACCATCACCAATTCTTTGTAGTCACTACAGCAGAATAATGCCTTCTGGTTGTGTGATAGAGTTAACTGTGTAGTTTTAGTGATACGTTTGACAAGGATAATATGGGATGGTTTGGACAGGGATGATCATGCCTTAGGCAGGGGGTTGGATTATGTTGGGGAGGACCAACTGGAAGCATGGGTGCCACAAGTAGCATGGGCCCTTTGAGCATGTCACACAGCATGCCAGGAGGAGCACAGCAGAGGGTAAGTCAGGAATCATAAAGCAAAGCCACAAATTGGGTAAGAAGTACATGCAAAGAAACAGAAAGCAGAGAAGTAGATCAGGCAGGGAAGGGGGATCAGAGTTGTACTTGGGGGCTATGATTCTAAAGTGAAGAAGTGACATTGTCTATTTGATTTATATAATAAACATGTGGAACAAGGATAGATATTCTTAGACCTGCCCAACTCTACTGTCGTAGAAGTATAATTGCTCCTGCGTCCTTTTGGCCAAAAACTTAATTTATTTTGATTTTACAACAACTTAATGCCTCCAAAGCTATCTTTGCAAGAACTTAACAAATAAAAAACAGAACAGCAACCAGAATTCTTCACCACGGAGCTCTGTTGGGTTCTATTAACATAATACTCCTTTACCTCATTATAGCAGGTCATGTGGCTTTGTTCTCCCCGGCTAGTCTATTCCTTCACCTTATGGAACAGGCCAGTAAAACTTAAGAAGGTTCCACAGAAATTTGATAGGATTCTAAATGCACAGAAATTATATTCTTTTCATGGATATTGTGCACCATCTTACCATGGTGTCATTGCTCTTACTGGGCTGGGTAGGGCTGTCTTCTTAGCAATCAATGGATTTATTTACAAATCTTTATTTGACGCATGGGAGTAATCATTCGCAACCACCAATGATGACACTCACTATAAGCCACTCACTGTCTTGGCTGCACATTCTAAAATGTTACACATTCTACAGAGGCCTTTAGTGTTTTTGTATATGATTTCCAAGTTGTCTGCGTACCCAAAGATATTGTGCAATCCCCCTTTAATGTCAGTCACTAATTTGACAACACATTCCAACATCGACTTGAACAAGATCGGGGAAAGTGTATCACCTTGTTTTAGACCACTTGAAATATTGAAGCCATCAGAGAGGTTTCCATCCACTTTAACTCTCCCTTTTAGGTCTGTAAGACATACCTTAATCTTTTTTTATGTGATTTTAGGGGATGCAGATTCTACCACTGTATCCCAAAGGTTCTGTTTTCACACGCTGTCATAAGTCTATTTAAAGTCTATAAACAGATAATGATCCTAGTTAGAAGAGTCCTAGACTCTTCATCATTTTTTTCTGCTGCTGGCTATCAGATTTGCATTATAGATACACTTGTTGCTGATTCTGTTTGTGCCCTCACTGTTGCACTGAATGATTTGTCTCTACATGACTACAAACACTTGCTTCTTTGTAATCCAGTGTTTTGCCAGCTGTATTATGCCGCTGTACCATCCATTTAGGTACATACATTATAGAGAGAATAATATTATTTCAAAAATATATCCTTCCTGCATTTTTCATTAAGTTTCTTGGTGCATGCAGCTGTCTACTGTACTAATGTCAAAATGGTCTGGCAGTGAAAGGCTATCGGTGTGACCCATTTTTCCCTAGCTTGTATTGTACCTTAGCTGAATCTTTGAGTGGCCCTGATCATCTTTGAGTGAACACTCTACAGGAACATTCTCTGCATCTGTGTTGGAGTCTAGTATGTATCACTACTAAGTGGTAAGCCAATTTGATCTGTCTGTAATGCATATGAGCTTGTCCCGCACTGTGTAATAACCAGGGATCCTGGTTTCCTGTCATAAAAAAAAATCCCCAATTTTCAGATTAAAAACAGTAACCCCAAATCCACATTATTCCATGATTAAAATAAAACACTACTAATGTATATAATTTTTCCATGATTTATATGCACACACACACAAAGTAAAAGCTTTGTTATCTGGCATGAGTAGGGTAAGGAGGCTGTTGGTTATCTAAAACTTCTGGTTACCCGGCCTTGCACACAGCGGCGGCAGTGGTACAGGGTGGTGGATGGTGGCAGCAGCTGCCTCCTTGTGCAAACTCCTCCCTTTGTCCAGGTAGCCAGGCAGCACCTGTGCAGCTCACAGAGAGGAGCCGCTGCTCCCCTGGTCCTGATCAAGAAATACTTGATGCACATGCCAGGTAATAAAGTATTCCAGTTAGTAAAATGCTGGTTAACACAGATCTTGTATATATCTTATATATAAATTAGTGGTGTTTTGTTTTGAGCATGGAAAAATGTGGATTTTGGGTTACTGTTTGTAATCCAAAAATTGGGGATTTTTTTTTCTTAAGTCCAACAACCAGGCTCCCTGGTAATGAGTCCAGGCCAGAACCCTGGACTCAGCCATTCCTAATCAAGAGATCAGGGCAAGACATACCTGGAACAAGTACCACCTGCTGCAAGCCCAGCATCCTGATCCCAGCTTGGTTGAATGAGGCAATCAGGGCAGCCAATTTTCTGAAGTAACAAATGGCTCCACCCACTTCAGCTCTTAAAAAGCAAGGCCCAGCCCACAGTCTTCTTATGTAGGCAAATGTGAAAGTATTTCTTGTTCCTGACCTTCTGTATACTTCGTTGCTGAGCTTCTGGTATGACTCCTGGCTCTGACTCTGGCTTCTAACTAGTAATATCCTTAGCACTCCCAGATTCCAGTTCCCTGCTTGTGATTCTGGGTTGACCTTTTGCTCTGGCTTCTGATCCTGGTTAACCCTTGACTTACCTTTCTTTGGCTTTGGTTTCTGACACCAGCTTGTCTGAGTTCAACTATGCCTTATCTAACACCAGCTCCGATACCTGACGCTGCTGGACTCCTGCTCCCTGGAGAACTGGCCTGGACTACACTTGTGCTATGAGTCATTAACCCCTAGCAAGACTGCCCAGGCCCCAGTGCATAACACATGCCTGTTGCCAGGACCATACTTTGTTTTTTTGGATCTTGTAGTAAGTTCACATGTCACTCAGGATTAAGTAATACTTTATTGTTCTGTCATCTTTCCTGTTTCATATAGTGAATACCATAATCCTTCAGCAGGGAAAGGAATATTTCATGTTATAACTATTTGATGATACTGGACAATGACCTCTAAAAAAGGATGCATGTTGTTGTTGTCATAATGGATGTCACTAGGTTTCTTTAGTGGTACTTAAACAGTAGAAAAGTTGTCTTGCATGATGCTGCGATAGGTAGACTCATTCAAGAATGTTTTCAACACCTGCTTGCCAGCATAGATGATCTAGACTAATTATGTAGTTCTAATTGAATTCTGATTTCTAGGCCAGCCAAAGACCTCCAAGCTTCTTCCTGTGAAGAAGCAAGGTTGTCTGCTTATAGTAGTTGCAGATTTAATACTCCATTCAACAGTGGCTTATTCCATGATGCTTTGAATGAAGGGCATTATTATTCCACAAAACCTTTCCATTAAAAATTATAGTTGGAGGCAGGTGTGAGTTCCATGAATTAAAAACTGATTTGGTCTTATACAACATGGTACCTAAGGTGGGACACTAGCCCCTGTGACAACTGTGAGGGGGCACCAGAATTGTGCCCCCTGAGGAGTCTTTGCTATGGCAAGTGCAACCCTGTGATGTTGTGCTTGGCCATGGGAGCCAAGCCTATAGTGCCACACCATGCGGCACATCTGGGAGGACAGAGGGAGTAGAATGACTCAAATGGTGCACTTCCTCTTCCACCCCTCAAATCCATCAAGCACAAGATTGTAAATGGTAGGGTATTAAGAAGCAACCAGCATGGCTTTGTCAAGGGTAGATCATGCCTAACAAACCTGGTGTCCTTTTATGACCAGGTAACTCACCAGCTGGACAAGGGATATGAGGTTGACATCATTTACCTAGACTTCAGCAAGGCTTTTGATACTGTTTCCCATGAGATTCTTTTAATTCAGCTGGAGGGTACTGGCCTAGACTAGTCTACAGTGAGGTGGGTTGGCAATTAGCTCAGAGGCCAATCCCAGAGTGTTAGAATCAATTTGATGGCCTCATCCTGGAGGGCCATCTCCAGTGGTGTCCCCCAGGAATCACTGTGTGGGCCCATGCTCTTTAATATCTTTACCAGTGATTTGGATGAGGGGGTGGAAAGTACAATGATTAAGATTTTAGATGTCACCAAGCTGTAGGGAAATGCGAGCACATCTGAGGATAGGGTAAGGATCCAGGATGACTTTGATAGAGTGGTCTTATGGGCTGAACGCAATCAAATGAGGTTCAATAGGGACAAGTGCCAGGTTCTTCATCTGGGTAGGAAGAACCTTCACCATAACTATACGATGGGTGGTGGTCCACTGGCTGGCATTGCATGTGAAAGGCACCTAGGGATGGCAATTGACCAAAAGATGAATATGAGCCAACAGTGTGATGAAGTCACCAGCAAGGGAGATAGTCCCAAGCCCCCATGGCTCACCAAAAGTATCCGGTAATGTCTCCTAGCTAAAAATAAGGTGTACATCCAATGGAAGGGAGGGGCCATCACCAGGGAGGACTATACCTCTGTTGCTTGGGGCTGTAGTGGGGCAGTCAGGAAGGCCAAATCAGAGATGGGACTGGGACTAGCTTCCTGGATCAAGGACAACAAGAAGTCCTTTTTTAAATACATAGGGAGTAAAAAGAAGGTACCGGATAATGTGGGGCCTCTGCAGGACACTCTAGGAAATTTGGTTGTCACACCAGTCAGCAAAGCTAACCTATTTAACAATTTCTTTGCTTCCATTTTCCTGAGCAGGGACCGGGTCATCCCCCCACCCCCACCCCACCAGGACCCTGGGAGGTGTCTAGGGTCAGCGAAGACCTAGTCAGGAAACTTCTGGAGGGACTGGACATATTTAAATCAGCAGGTCCTGATGATCTCCACCCCAGAGTGCTGAGGGACTTAGCAGAGGTCATTGCAGGACCCCTGGCATGGCTTTACGAGCACTCGTGGTGCTCTGGCATTGTGCCAGAGAACTGAAAAAGGGCCAATGTGGTTCCCATTTTCAAAAAATGGAGGAAGGAGGACCCATGAAACTATAGGTCAGTTAGTCTTACCTCGGTTCTGAGTAAGCTTTTTGAGAGAATTATCATGGCGCATGTCCGCGAAGAGTCAGCAGGGAGATTATGCTTAGGGGCAACCAACATGGGTTCATTAGAGGGAGGTCCTGTCAGACCAACCTGGTGGCCTTCTATGACCAGGTCACAAAATCCTTAGATACAGGGGTAGCAGTGGACATCGTCTTTGTGGACTTTAGGAAAGCCTTCAGCACTGTCTCTGAACCCATTCTCATTAAAAAACTAGGAGACTGTGGCGTCAATACCTACAGTCACATGGGTCACTAGTTGGCTGGAGGGCCGCACCCAGAGAGTGGTGGTGGATGGGCCCTTTTCGACCTGGATGGATGTGGGCAGTAGGGTTCCACAGGGCTTGGTCCTCGGGCCTGCACTGTTCAACATGTTCTTCAGTGACTTGGACAAGGGAGTAAAAAGCACCCTGTTCAAATTTGCAGATGACATTAAGATGTGGGAGGAAGTAAGCATGCTAGAAGGGAGGAATAGGCTGCAATCAGACCTAGATAGGTTACAGGGGTGGGCAGATGAGAACAGGATGTGTTTCAACACTGACAAGTGCAAGGTACTGCACCTGGGGAGAAAGAACCAGAAGATACCTATAGGCTGGGTAGGTCCCTTCTCATCAGTGCAGAGGCAGAAAAGGATCTTGGAGTCATAATAAATGTGAAAATGAACATGGGCCGACAGTATGGGGAAGCGGTCAGGAAGGCCAAATGTACCTTGTCATGCACCCACAGATGTATCTCAGGCAGGTCCAAGGAGGTGATCCTCCCCCTCTATGTAACACTGGTCAGGCTGCATTTGGAGTACTGTGTCCAGTTCTGGGAACCGCACTTCAGTAGGGATGTGGACTACATGGAGAAGATCCAGAGGAGGTTCCACCCACATGATCAGGGGTCAGAAGGGCAGGCCCTACGAGGAGAGGCTATGGGACCTGAATCTGTTCAGCCTCCACAAAAGAAGGCTGAGAGATGATCTAGTAGCTGTTTACAAACTAATCAGGGGGGACCAGCAGGCATTGGGAGAGTCCCTGTTCCCCCGAGCACTACCAGGAGTGACAAGAAATAAAGGTCACAAGCTGTCAGAGATTAGATTCAGGCTAGATATCAGGAAGTGCTACTTTACTGTCAGGGCAGCTAGGATCTGGAACTAACTTGCAAGAGAAGTGGTGCTGGCTCCTACCCTCGGGGTCTTTAAAAGGAGGCTGGATGAACACCTTGCTGGGGTAGTTTGACCCCAGTACTCTTTCCTGCCATGGCAGCAGGTCAGCTTGATGATCTACTCAGGTCTCTTCCGACCCTACCAACTATGAAACTATGAAGGCTAATAGAACTCTGGTGTGTATGAGCCAATGTGTTGCAAACAGATCCAGAGAGGTGCTTCTCCCCATCTATTTGGCATTGATGAGGCCACAGCTAGAGTACTGTGTCCGGTTCTGGGTACTACACTTCAGGGAAGATGTGGATAAGCTCAAAAGAGTGCAGAGAAGGGCCACCCATATGATTATGGACCCGGAGGACAGGTCTTATGAGGAGAGAATCCAGGAATTGGGTTTGTTCAGTCTGAGCAAGAGAAGACTGAGAGGTGACTTGATAGTTGCCTACAAGTATGTCAGGGGTGAACACCAAGATCTAATGGAGGAACTCTTCATAAAGGCACCCCCTGGGAGGATGAGGCACAATGAGACCAATGGGCACAAGCTAGTTATGGAAAAAATTAGGTTAGGCATAAGGAAAAACTTATTTTCCATAAGGTTATCTAGAATCTGGAACATGTTCTCAGCAGAGGTGGTACAGTTGCCATCCTTGGATGTGTTCAAGAGGAGGCTAGACAAACACCTCATTGAGCTCATTTGAGCGCAATAACCACCTGCCCATGGCAGGGGACTGGATTTGATGAACTTAAAAGTCTCTTCTGGTCCTTTGATTGTATGTATGGAAATTTCAGTGGCAGTGGCAACATAAGCCTTTCCTTCCCTTCACCCACATGAGTCTCCCCACCTCACTTCTACTACAGTGGTCAGCATACAGCTACAACTGCCCTCTCCCCCCTCCACTCAATGAGCTTGCACTTTCTGTGCTCTTATAGAATAGTTGTACGTATTGCACTGTTTATAAATTGATCAATATATTTGGTCAGAACAACTAAAAATGTATTCATTTGGCAGAAATGTGCCTCTGTACTTTTGAACCGTGTTGCAGGCCATGAGATGCAGGATTTAGTTCCATACTGTACAGAGATTCTGACCTTTGCCAACAGACAGTATAAACAATGAACATTTTAAATTAGTTGATATCATTTCTCATTCTTACAAATCTAACATTAGTAACAAAAAATAGGTTATATTTAATTGTATGACTTTTGTGTTGACTGTGTCCTTTAAAGTATCCCTTTTAACTTTTTGTTGGCTTGTTTTGTGATCCATTTGACAATTTTTTTTCTGTGGCTGTTGGATTTTGTGTTGAATGCAGTATTTAAAATAGAAAATTTGACTAAGGCAGTGCGTAAGGATTGGCTCTAGGATAAGGGTGTGGGTTGCCATGAGTTGGGCTAAGGGGTAGGATTGCAAGCATCAGGGCATGGCAGTAAGTAGAAGACCCTTGGGCTGGAAGCAGCATGATATAAAACCATTACTGCTGTCAAGTAAGACTGTTGAGAGTTGGTGTTAAATCCCTAAACTTGAACCTGGGGCTTATTTATTGCTGTCCAGGGCCTAGCAGAAGGGTTATATATTTAATATTATGTAAATATAATAAGCAAATGTCAATAAAAGTAAACTTGAGTAAAAAATTTGCAGACTTTCAGTTAGAATAATTTTCTCGGGCTGGCAACCTTACAATCACTCCAAGATCAACATAGCAAAAATTGGAAGATTTTACTTTTGAAAGGCCATGCTTCATCTTGTTGAGGCAATACATCTCCATCTAAGCCTTTACTTTCTGTTTTTGATTTTATTGCATGTACACTTGAAGCAGGGTTTGAATTATGAGGGCACTTGGGGGGGGCTAAGCCCCACCCCATAAGATGTGAGATCCTTCCATAAGGTGCAAGAGGTTCCCCAGCAGCCAGGCATAAACTGCTGTTTAGCATAGGTGAAAAGTGGCCCCTCCCCTTATTGCTAATGGGTGCTTTTTGCACCCAGGCTCCCTGCCACTTCTTGCTGCTGCTGCCACTGCCTCTGACCCCCCACAAGAGTCAAAGAGTAATTCGAACCCTGACTTGAACAAAAGATACAATAGCAATGTGGAGCCATTTCAGTTGACCTTGACAATGTCTTCTATGTACTTGTCTTTAATCCTTATTAAATATATGATAACTCAAAGTAGAGAACTTTGTGTAAAACAGCTACATTGTTTACTCCAATATGAAGAATAGTAAGAGGAAGTTATAATTACCTTTTGTTTCTCAAAATTATATTAGTCCATCTTAAGGAAAAAAATCATTGATTTAAAATGCAGCAAATAAAAAATATCAGTTTCTAATTTTAAAACAGAGAAATACCTTTTAATTCACCAGACTTTTCAACTACTGCTTTGTCAATATTTTAAGCTGAAATAGGAAGTTTAATTCAGGTTTATTTTAATGCTTTCATAACTTAACATACCAAGTTTCAGCCCTGAGCATATTTGCCACAAAATTTATAAACTCTCGAAAACTGGATTTATAATATAAATGCTGACACAGCCCTAACTATAGCAGCATGAACAAGTTCATTATAGTATTATTTATGAAAAAAACCCTCTAAATGAATGAAAGGTAAAGGAGCAGAGCAAGGACTGTGGACCAAGGCTGCAAACTATATATAATTGCAAACTGAAATAATCACGTTTAAGTGCTGGTTTTCCTGTATTGCTGTTTTATTTATTTATTTATTTATTTTGATGATTACTTTTACTAATCATTGGCCCTCTTGTATGTTTTGGACAGGTCACTGGTCAGGTCACTGTTCTATTTTTTGTTGTCTTAGGAGACTATGTATGCTTGCAATGCATGGTGGGCCTTTGTAATTCTCACCTCTAGTCAGTATCTGTGAAAAAACACTTTTTACTTAATAACTTGGGAAAACTAACAGGGTTTATGTCTGAAAGGCTATCATCAGCATAAGGCACGCTCTTACATTGACTTAGATGACATTCATCTTAATTTGACTCCTGTTTCTTCTTTTCTTCGTTAGTAACAGTTGCTTAAGGAGGGAAAAGAAGAAAAACCTTTTTTTCATTTTGTGCTCCAGAGAAAGATTAAGAAGAGGTTACCACCCTTGTCATCCTCACTGGAGAATTATTAAAATTATTCCTAGATATGCAGTTGTTTAAAAACATCTCTGTAGACTCTGGTCCATGCTATAAGGCACAATATATATATTGAGCTTGATTTTTTTATTTTTTACAGTGCTTTTCTAAACCTAGCCTTATCTTGCACAGTAAGACTTTTTTAATCTCTTCATATGCCTCTACAGTTTATTATAACTTCTATTCCTGGGAAATATGTTTCTGCTTTAAATATCAGTTACTGTATTAATCAATAGTTTCTGAGTCTATGGCAATACACTCAAGGCTAGTAAACCTAAAATTAGACAACTTTCATAGTGCCACCTTTGTCCTGGAAAGCATGTGTATAGGCACATGCCATCATAAAAGTATTTGAGACAATGTCTGCTTAACTCCATTATTGTAAGAAGTCAGAATACTTACCTTCTAACCCAACTGAAGACATTATGCATTTCATCTCTTCAGAGCAAAGGAATGTAAATGCAGAACCAAATTGTCACTTGTTAGGTATTCAGGTGCTACATTTTGGCATATGTTTCAGCATTTAAGGTGTCCATGCTCATGTGAATTCCCAAATAGAGAATTTGGATATCTTATTGGCAAAAGTACTTTCAGGTGCAGATTAGAAAAACCTTTGATCAGTATTGGATGGAAAATAGGAATTAGTCTCTCTTCTCTTTCTCCCCGCCCTTTCTGTAATATTGCTAGTGGTGGGACTGGGAAGACGCCTTCTGATTCCAGCGCATTTGGGCAAAGGGAAGAGTTTAACTTCAGACATGTATTATTCCTCTGTCATCTTCAGCCATGTGTTTCTGCCAGTAGAAAGGGGAGACAACTATTATATATTTGTGACCCTAGTATTCCTCCCACCTATCGAAGATCCGCGGCTGGCGAGCCAAGCTCACGGTCTCGGTCATGGTTGGTTGGTCAAATGGTGGCTAATTGGACACGAACAGGTGGGATTACTAGCGTGGAGCTCTGAGACACGGATACGTAGCGATTTTAGAACAAGCTGGATTTATTTAACTTACGCTTCTGAGGCGTAGGTATCGGTGCTTTCTTCAGTTACAGTAAAACAAGTTTACAACAATGAACAACACAGGGGTCTGTTGGCCCACGAGGTTCACAGCGAGCCCTTGCTTTCTACCACTGGTACAAGTCCAGTGATAGGTGCGGTTGCCTGCTGCTAGTCCCAGGGCTGGTCAACAGCTCATAGACGGGAAGACTAACGAACGATAACAAACTGTAACTCGGTGTGATGGTGTGATGCCAGTCCAAGGTAATGGACAACGAATGGATGGTCGGTGAGAGAAACCAAGGTCTAAACTGGAGGATGATGTAGCGGAGACAATCAACGTGTGTAGGGGCGCGCCGAATCACAGTCGATGAGAGAAGCCGAAGTCAGTCCGACACCAGGTGAGTAGAAGCCGAGTCGTAGTATCAAAATCGCAAAACCGTAGTCAAAATCAGAACTGGAGGTAAAGCCAAAACAGTTCATAACCGAGAGATCAAACACAAAAATACAGAGAGGTGAGTCGCTGTGTGAAGTTGAAAGGGGAACTGGGGAAATGAATCCCAAACTCTCTGTCTAGCAGTCCCTGCCTAGGCAGCCTCTGCTTACAGATCAAGCAGCTCTCTCTCTCTCTCACTCCCACACCAACGACACTCCACCAACTCCTAACACCCACACCACTGGCAGGGGCCAGGACCTTTTTAATGCTACCCCTCAGCCAATCAGGGTGCTTGACAGCTGGAATTTTCTGGTACCATTACCTCATGCTTCTTTAAACTGAGCATGTGTGATTCTGGTTTCTGTGTGGTGATTACGCATGCGTGAGCCTGAAAAGTAGGTCGCCTGTGATTGACAGCTTTACAGGTCACCTAGGGGGCGCATGCTGGGCACGCTGTGGAATTTTCCATGAGTTGGCATTATCTGCGCATGACCAGACTTAACTCATGTGTTACAAGCACTTCTTAAGATTTTGTTTGGACACCACCCTTTCCTTTTGCTTTTAAAATGACTACTACCACCACCATATGGTGCGTTTCACTTAACCATACTGGCTTGATGGGGCTGCATCTCTCCTCCATCTGCACTCACAAACTTACAGCTGCTTCCCCCCCACCTCATATTCATCATCTTCCTTCTTTCTGCTTCACCCATTGTTAACTTCATTTATGGCCTGTTCACCTTTTTTCTGTCCTGGCCTCTATCTTCCCTCTTCAAATATACTTGAATACTTAGGAGTTTTTTTTCCATGCCTGTTTGCCAGTTACATTTTCTCTTCTACATTTAAGGCTGGCACTCAATTAAAGCAAAAAACTTACTACCAATTTTATTTTGAAAGTTTGCTTTATAGATATTTTTTGTAGATTGGAGGAGCAAGAAAATGGGAAAACAGTTTGGGGAAATGGGGAAAATGCTCTAATTCCCAGGTGTTGCCAAGGTTTATCTCTTCTCTCTCTCAGTGCACAGTTTGACAATCTACCAAGTACAAAATGATTTTGGGGATACGTTAGTATTTTTCTATAATAACTGCATGTAAGAAAGGCACCTGTCTTGTGGTGGCATTAACACCCGCTGCTGGCTACTTAGCCCTTGCCAAGTCTGTCCTGTTAGTTTACTCTCCCTCTTGCTTGCCCACTGCATCTTGATGTTATAGTATTTAAAAGAAAGGGAAGCTGCCCCAGGGATCCCCAATCCTGCTCTCATTCTTTGGCTTCTGGGGCTAGTTACATGCTTTGGGGCACTTGGCCCTAACCTGACACTGGGTTGCCTCGGGTCTTTATATTCTTGTTGGCACTAGGCCTTTCCCAGTCTTGGACTGACCCCACACACTGCCCTGCTCCAGACTTACTGCTTCCTCAGTATGCCTTAAGCCTGCCCCCAGCAGGGTTCAAGAAGGTCATGTGTCTCTGGGGCACTAACGGGACCTCCAGACCATCCCTCAGTCCTGCTGGCAAACCACCAGGAAAAAAAACCAAACTTTAACCAAAAAATATAGGCCCCCTGTCTGTAACACAAAGTAGAATCACACTGGATTCAAACCTCAGCCAAGCCCATAGGCTGTACTGTACAACCTATAATGTTTACTTTATACCACTGAGCTCCAAGGATGGGGTACTCACTCAGACCTCCATGCCTTTGGGGTTCTGTCCTTTAGTTACCATTCAGTAGAGGTAGGTGGGGTGGTAAACAGCTTTATCTTTATTAGGAACAGGATTCATCAACTCGCATGCTCACAGCTTGCAGAGAGAACTACAACTCCCCACCACCACAAACCATACCCACAGGGCATCAGGGGAGAGACTGGGTCATCCAACTGCTGGACCCTTAAAGGTACATTCCATATATCACATCCCCCTTCTTTACTCTGGGAGCTCCCTTTTAAATACTTGAATGTTCATCAGGTGCTACTTTAACAAGGAACATTTCAGGTTCATGGAGAACAGAGGTTGACTCACCGGTGGGGTCTAGCCTTTACCGCTATCCATTATATAGTCCCTGTACTTCACAGGCCATCTCACCATACGTCCACTCTTAGTTTACTTAGTGGTGTCATCAGGTTCCTCTGTGGCTACTGATGGGTTCTATGGAATGTGATGAATCTCTTGCTCCTGGTGGCCTGGTTCTTCTTCTGAAGTTTGTTCTGCTGCCGTCTTCTGAGGTACATTGACATGTTCTGCTGGTACTGATGAGTAATCCTTTCTTAAGTGTCTGCTGTTCCTCGTGTAGACATTACTGCTGGGGGTTTTTACTACGTAGAAGTGTAGTTCATCCCTTTTTGCCATGATGGACACTGGTATCCAACCTGAACTTGTTTGCATCCTTACTTTCTCCCTTTCTTATAAAGGTGGCAAAAATGCAGCTGTGCAGTCATAGTGCTCCTTTTGGTGCCTTTGAAGGTTCCACAACTTGTGTGAGGCATTCAACAGTGGTCTAGGAGTTAGCACAGCCATTGTAACAAGGAGGGTACTGCGCAAAAGTCTCCCTATTGAAGCTGCGCTGGAGCATATTCAACGCTAGTAATGGGCATGTTCCTCAGATTGAGCAAAGCCAGATATAGATCAGAGCCATCCTGCAAAGTCTTCTTAAAAATTGATTTGATGGTCTGAACTGTTTGTTCAACCTGACCATTGGATTGTGGGTAACCTGGATTAGAATGGGTGATAGTTATGCCCCAGTCAGTTACAAATTGTTTCATCGTGTGACTTGCAAATGGCACATGGTCACAGACAATCTCTTTAGGTAGGCCATGGCAAGCAAACACAGACTTCATTTTGGATACTACCAGCTGTTTTGTCTGGCAGGTGCAAAACTTCAGGGTACTTAGAATAATAATTGACTATAGTCAAATAAGACTGTCCCCATAGGTCAAAAATGTCTGCTGCCAGTTTTAGGAGAGGCAGGTCTGGGATCTCATGTGAGATCATGGGCTCTTTCTAATTATTGGTTTGGAGCTCTTGGCTTCTTCCTACTCTAAGCTGTATTCCTCTGTAAACCATAAGCACCATCACTGTGCCAGTTGTTCCCCAGGTAGCTTGGCTGTCAGCCAGGCTTTCCTCTGCAGCTTCCAGGTCAGGAGCTCTTTCCTCTTCTGCTTCCAGGATCAGGCTGCCCTGCTCTGGCTCAAGGCTGGGGTTTATATGAGTCCCCACCTCTGACCCATTGGCTATGTGTAGGGGGTGCACGTGGGTGCACGTGCACCCCATGAGTGTGGCAGTGCACTGCTATGAAAAGGCATTGCCAACACTGCCAGTGGCATCTGCAGGCAGTCTGTGATCACCATTGGGCATGGCTGATGCTGCCACACCTCTTTCCCACCCCTACCCCCCATCACCGACAGTGCCACAGCTGCCTGCGGGATCTCTCTGCTTACCACCACCTGCCAGAGCTCGCTGTGCCCCCCCAGCTTCTGGGGGCATGTAGCATTCATGCTCTGCCTCCTGCTGATCACCTAACTCCCTGAGCTGCTGCAGGTGTTTTCTGATATGGCTTTCTAGAGCAGCCTCAGAGAGGGATTTATGCTAGCCCCTGTGGTGTTTCTATGCAAGACCCACAGCCCCTGACCTTGGTGCCACTGCTGGTTCCATGGTAAGCATTCAGTCAGATCTGTTTCACCCTTAAGTCTGCACCTGGGAGCAAGAAGGTCTTGGGGTTTGTTCTCCCTTCTCAGTAATGGGGTAGGGCCCCATTACACTATGTCACACATGTTTGTAGAGCAATCTTAATTCTAAATGTTGAAGTTGGTGGTTTCTTGTTTTTTATAATTTCTAGAAAGCTATCTAGCAGTCCATTTTCTTATCTGAAGCCTCCCTTATGTGATAATGGGCCAGGTCCAACAACAAAATTCCATTTTGTGCGAATGTTTGCAGTGAAATTACAATAAATTTTTCCAGACTCTGGATTTCTCACAATATGTGCTATTTAACATAACCAGCTATACAGCTTTGGGAATAGAAGTTCACTCTTAACTGCACAAAATACCCAGCTGCCCGCTTCCTAAGTCTTATGTAAACAGTGATGAGAATAATAATAATTATTGTTATTATAAAATGAATACACCTAGAATTGGGAAAATTGAAGAAAACAATCAAGGGGATCTAGTAAGCAGAATGTCTCAGGGATAGTGAGAGGAGGGTCTGGGAATCCCTGCTTGAGGGACTTGACAAGGGAGAAATGGCAGGAATAAAAGCAGCTGCTGGCAATATGGAGGGGCGAGCCAGTGAGGAGGTGGAGGCTCTCCATGGCAACAGTAGGCAGGACTGGCATGAATTTGAAATGCCCGAGCGATGGGCAGCTGAAAGAGCACCAAGAGCCCCTGACATTGGGGACACTGAGATCGAGCTCCAGTAGGGGTGGAGTGTTGGGAGGGATTTTCCTCTAGTGCTGCCAAGAAAGTGCATTGAGGAAAGCACCGAGCAGCGGTGCAACCAGGATGAGCTCAAGGGAGACGTGGAAGCCAACCTTGGGGAAGCAAAGGTGTCCCCATTTGATCACTCCCAGGTACCAGGTTGGGGAGCTGGGCTAGGTGCAGAGAAGAGATGGGAGCCATGTGGGACCACCATCAGGGTAGCATTCCCAGATTCAGGCAGGAAAGCTGAGAAAACCGACCAGTAGGACACTGGATGGGTCCCTTCTTTTGGTTTCTTTTTTCATTTTATTCCTTTACCTCTGCTCAACAGGGGCATCCTTGGACCCCAAGAGAAGAGACAACTGTCTCAAGGGGACTACAAGCCTAGAGCCCAGGCCAGCTAATTATCCTACCCCAAGGATAGAGGAGGATATGATTAGGCACAAGGAATATCTGCACTTGAGAGGCTGTTGTGACAAGATCTGGTGCCCCACAAGAGGTTGGCATAAGGCTGGGGTGTTGGGAAGGTGGAGCCTCACAAACATCCCACAAGTGGCGGGGTCATCCCTGACGATAACTTTGAGGCTGAACCCAACACTGATATAACATTCAAAGATGTGGCAGGAGAGTTTAGGGAACAACCTAAGCCTACCTCAGGGAACCTACAACACTAGAGAGTGTACACCCTCTACCACCCGGACCAAGATGACACAGGAGCAGGCATTCAAAGCTAGATGGGTGCACAGAAGTAAAGGAAACATGGTAAATGGAAAAAAGTCACAAAAATTAAGAAAAAGAAAGAGAAGTAAGATAGTTATACAAGAAATTAAGGTGATGACAGTGAAAGATAGGAAAATAAGTAAAACAACAATTTAAAAATAAAAAGCAAGGGAAAATTTTAAGACAGAGAAAGGAAAATAGAAGGATTTGAGCTTTAAAGAGAGCCAAGCTTCCAAACAGTTGAGCACATTTGTGCTTTTAAAAGTTAGCCTGCTTCAGGCATATATGTAAGACCAATGTTCATGCAAACCCGGGAGTTTCTCAAGAGTTTGTGACAGATTACTATTACTATTACTCTTTTACAAATTGTGATTTTTTTTTAACATAACAGGTTGCACACTCGTGTAATAATAGATTGTACTTTACCTAAATCACTAGCTGAATAATATAGTATGCCTTAGTTTTATACTGAAGACATATATTGATGGTGAGTCCTTCACCACACTACTTAGGTGCAATGAATAGGTAAGTATATAATAATCCCATATTTAATTGGAAAGGGACTTTTCATTAAAATATATTATTACAATTGCACCAATTGATTGTGGAGGGAGGCAACATTGGATAAATCTTTAGGGCTAGAAACAGACATTACACATAAACTGGTTTAAATGATCAGAAACTGGTTTAAACATGTAACAGAACAGAAGTTCAGTGCACATAAACCACTTTGAAAATGGCTGGAACCCATTTGAGATAAACCTGGTTGAATGCAGTATCAGACTTAACTGATTTGGCTCAAACCAGTTCATGGGTGACCAGTGCCACCTTAGTCCCCTCCCCTCCCAGTGACCAGTAAGTGATTGTGGGGAGTCCGCATATGGCCAATCTCACTGACTGGGGGTTCCCCCCATGGCAATACTCACCAACTGGGAAGTGGTCGGGGCACTTCCAGAACTGGCTGCAGTGCTACATCCGATGGTCCCACTCCCCAGATGGCACTCACAGGGGGGCATCAGTGTTCATGCCTGCCCATCACCTAAGCAGGGAGTGCGGCCAGTCAGGGGGTGCACTAGCTCTCTCAGGGGGCTATGTGTCACCACTGAACCAGTTTATGCAATGTCTGTCCCAGACCCTTGCTGGTTTTAGATAAACCAGGCAACCCAGCATGCCCCCTGGGCTGGTCAGAGCTTTCTGTTCCACAGCAGAGCTGGCCCCTCCCCTCTGCTTTTCTCCATACCCCCATCTCACCACTCACTGCTTAAGCAAAGATCCCTTCCTCGTCTCTCCCACAGCATGGACTGTAGCCAGCATGTGGCCTGCTAGCTAATGCTGTGTAAGGCAGATAGGGCTTTTTGGAGGTAATCCACATATCAGCTAGTAATGTCCCTGCATTCCTTCCTTTGGAAAAAGCTGTTTAAGTAGAGCTTGTAATGAGTGAGGCTTTGTTTTCTGATGGGGTGTTAAATGTTGATAACAGAGCTGATACATTTTCTGGTATCAAGTGGGGTGGGAACCCCTCCCTAATCACAATGTCCTGCCAGGGCCTGGCCATACCCTCCTCAGCTCCCTGTAGAAGGGAAAGAAGGGCTGCTCTAGCATCTCCAGCTTCTAGCATGTGCCTACATTTCTGGGATATCTGTCTGGTTACAGAACTGTTTTAGCTTAGACAGGTTAGACTAACCTGGAAAGATTGAATCAATTCAGGATCAGGCTTGTTGAATGTCTGTCCCTGACCTAGAAAAAATTTAAAAAGCAGCAGGAAAAACAGTTTTGATTTCTGGCTCCAGTTGGAGGTCAGGCTCGATCCTCCTCTTCCTTTTCTTCCATGTCCACTGAAGCAGTCATTAACTTCTCATGTGCCAATTTTTTCATTCTTCCCCAATAATGCCAGGCAGTTACTCATTACTATCAAGTCTTTATTTCTTAAGAGTTTCAGAAACACTTCCTTGAGTATAGTCTTATTATGAGATTAATGTTACAGTTAGCACAATCTAACTCTAAGGAATATTAGACAGTGTTAAATTTTGCACATGCTGTGAGGAGCCACACATTGAAGGTTAATAGCCTCTCTAATGTGCATTTCTCTGGCTTGCCACTGGGAAAGGAGTGGGGTGAGCAGGGGCATGGCTAGGAGCTGCCCGGTCTGCTCTGCACCTGCTCCACATTTTTTATGTGTGGACACTCACATTTTAAGTTCACTTAGTATGGTCTAAGTGTAATGTGTAACTTTGTGGCAGGCTAGTAAGGGGTTCTTCTGCATTGAGCCACCCACCTCACTGCACCGCCTTCCAGGCTCCGAGTGCCTTCCTGGGGGTGCCTCATGTCTGGCTGACACCCTTCCTGGAGCATACCCGCTAGCCTGAGGTTAAAACTGCCACCACCCAGGGATGGGCTTAATTCTGGCTCTGCACCCCCTGGGAAACACAGGCCTGGTAGCCCTCAAGGGTACTTGATTCACTTCAAGAACTTGGGATGCTTCCCTCAGTCGGAAGCACAAGTAGTGGCCTCCTTTAGTCAGTTGAACCAAGGGGACCCCGAAGCATAATCTGGATTCACTCCCAATAAGTCTTCCATGCTAGGTACAAAGGAGAATTTTATTGGTTACAAGGGGTAGGGTTGGAATAGGGTACAGGGTAGACCAATTTGAGAGAAATCCCATGGATCAAACTCCTATGGCTGGGTAACCTTTGATCATGCATCTGAGTTACTGCAAGCTATATATCTAGTTAGATCTTAGGTAGCCTACTCACAAGTATCAGCCAAAGGCAGGTGGAGATTCCCTCTGGAGGCAGGCAGTTCCTTAATTATGAATTTTGAGAGAGAGAGCGAATTTCCAATGGTCCAGCTCTTCTCTCTCTCTCTGAGTTTTCCTCATGGCTGCTGCCCCTCCTCTTAGGCAGTCCTTAACTTATATAGCCCTTATGACCTCATTTATCTGGTGCAATGGTGGCCAGCACCTGTTGGCTGTCAGCCAACCAATTTGAAATGCATCACTAGTTGCTGGGCAGACTGACAGTCTCTAGCTCCCCAGGGAGCCCAAGCCCCTCACCTAGGTATGTGATGCCATTTACATAGGCAGAGGGAGCAGGTTTCCCTCTTCTCTCAGGAATGTATCCAGCTCAGGTTACCTAAAGAGATAGAGTAAGGTGTGTGTCCTCTGCTGGGCCCATCATAACCAAATTGTCACAGATCAGAGTTTTTGGGGAGAAAAAGAAGTGGCCTTCTGCCACAACTTCACTGTAACTTGAAACAAGTTGCGACATTGTGTATGTCTCAAAAAGGTTGGGGGAATGGGACAGGAGAAATGGAGTAGTAAAGACAATAGCAGGGTGAGACGATAGTAGAGCAGGATGGCATATATGTTTTTATTTACAGACTTTCGTTGTGTATAAATAGCTCTTTCAAACTTCCTTTCTTCCTTATAAATAGCAAAAGCTATTAATTAAATGAGGAATGTGAAAATGAGAGATGGATGGGAAAATAAGTAAAACAAGAGCTTTTAAAAATAAGTAGTAAATGAAAAGGTTAAGGAAGAGAAAGGAAAATGTATTTATTTGAGCTTTAAAAAGGGCCAGTCTTCCAAATAGGTAAGCATTTCATTTGTACTCTTAAAAATACATTGGTTTAAGGTGTGTTTGCAAATGTTTGTAATTCAAAAAGCTCTTAGCAATGTAACTCTAATACCTTTTTGGTACTAGCCCAAATACTTAAAACACTCTAAGTTATTCCAACTATTTTAAAAAAATATTGCAGTAGTCCAAACGAGACAATTTAACTCCACAGCAGGTGAGAAATACAAGGAATGAGAGAGACTGAACAAGGAGATTTTTAACAATGGATTGAGCAAGAAACAATTTTAAAGTTTATTTACTGATACTGTATTATAGAGATTCACTTTTTTACACATCTCCTTTTTGACCTGTGAAAATTCATTTTCTCAAAATAAAATTGTTTTGGAGGTACCTTTAAAGGTAGTGGTGTTTTATGTGTTCTCTCTCTTTTTCTTTCCATAGAAAACAATTGAAGTGGAGGGTCTTTTATGGTTTAAACAAATACATTTTTGACAGAGTCCATGCATTTCAAATGTCAGTTAATATATGTGAATTAGAGGTGTAAGACTCATCATATTAGATTATCCAGTCTATCCTATTACTCACTAAGTAGTGTTATTTCTGTAATTATATACACACACTATTTACTGATTCCTGTTCAGGTCAAAGTGTTATTTCAGCACTACATTTTCTACTTTATTGTGGGATATTGTCACAGTCCAAGAAACTCCATTGGGACAAATTCTGCTACACTTATACTGGGAAATAATTTATTCTACATTATTCCATGGAGATTAATACATATGTAAAATCAGGTGAACAGTTATGTAGCTGAGTAGTTCTCACTCCACAGCAGCTGTGATGCAAGGTCATTCCTGATTCCTGCCATGCTGACTGCAGTGGCACAGTCAGTTGCCACTGCAGCAGTGGCTGCTTGTGTCTTCCTCCACAAAGATATGTCCTCTACCCCTTGCCCCTGCTACTGCTCCATAAATTTAAAAGGTTGATTATTAACAATTTCCTTATTAGCTTGGTTCTCCCTAGTATATATTTTTTAATGGTTTAGAATGGTTCCCATTACATTAGAATGGCTTACCCCTTTGGTTTTATATACTTCAAATATTTGTAAATTTGGGGTTGAGTATGCATTTTGAAATGTACAACTGCATGGAGTTGCAGATGCTCTGGAGAGTAGGGGTAGGATTCAGAATGACCTGGAAAATGGGAGAAACAGTCTGAAACCATTAAATGAAATTCAGCAAGGATGAATGCAAAGTCCTGCACTTGGGATGTAATAGTTGCATGTACAGATAAAGACTGTGGAATGACTAGCAAGGCTCAGTACTGCAGGAGAGGATGTGGGGGGTTGCAGTGGACCATTAGATGTGAGCCAAGAGTGTCCTCTTATTGGAAAAAAAAATTCATTGGCATACTAGGCTATATTAACTGCAGTGTCATTTGCAAGTCAAGGGCGGAGATTCTCCTTGTCTGTTCAGCACTGCATCCTGTTTTTCACCCCACACTTCAAGAAAGATGTGGACGGATGGAAAAGAGCCCAGTAGAGAGTAACCAAAATGATTAGAGGCCTAGAAAGCATGACTTATAAACAGGGATCCTGGTTTTGTCTGATTAAAAAAAAAGCAATTTTTGGATTGAAAAAAGTAACCCAAAATGTTTTAAATAAATAGATATTAGTGGTGTTTCATTTTAATCACAAACGTGGATTTTGGGTTACTTTTTTTTACCTGAAAATTGGGGATTTTTTTAAATCTGAAAAACCAGGACCCCTGCTTATGATGAAAGGCAGAAAGAACTAGGGTTGTTTTAGTTTAGAGAAAAGAAGATTGAGGTGGGATTTGATAACAGCTTTCAAATAGTTGAAGGATGAGGATAAAAACAGGTTATTCTCTATGGCCATAGAGAAGAGAAGTAGAAGTAATGGCTTCAAACTGCAGCATAGGAAAATTAAGTTACAGATTAGAAAGAGGTTTCAGGCTATGACATTGTTTTCAAGCACTGGAACAGACTACTCAGTGAAGTTGTGGAATTGCCATCTCTCCATCCATTTCAAAAGCGGGTTAGATAGACTCTTGGTTAAAATGGTTTAATGAGGGATGATCCTGCCTTGAGCAGGTGTCTAGATTAGATTACTTTATGAGGTCCTATCCAGCCTTAATCTTCTATGATCGTAAATGAGCACTATACCCTCCTTAATCCTCATTTGACCAAATTGTTGTAGTTGGACTAGTTAGAGGTCATAGGGCACATCTACACATGACATGCTACATCACCACATGATGTGCTACAGCAATGTAGCAGTTACATGACTCTATACATGATCAGCCGCTACATCTCCACAGTGGTGAGCTCTCCTGTTTTAGTGCACCACTACAGTGAAGTAGCGGTGAAAACTAACCATGTGCCACACGCACAGTGCAGTACTTACAAAAGGGAGTACTAAAGCACAGCACTGTAACAATGTTGACACAGGGTGACATGTAAATGCGCCCATCATGTTTTTGTTTCAGTTGCTTATTAACTGATGAGGCTGACATTTTTAAAGCAATGGGCTATAGCATTTTTTTTAAAGTTTCTAGGAAAACATTTTGGCACTTTTCAAGACCAAAAATTTAATGGAAAAAATTAGACAATCTGTTGGTATTTTTCCTTAAGTGTGTACCTGTTCTTTTTTTTTCTTTTTTTTTTTTAAAGATATCTTTGAAGAATTTTCATGCTTTGGAACAGGATTTTGAAGCTTGGTAGGTACCACTGCATTTTTTTTCAGTGGTTTGTGCCAATCAGTCTGTCTTTGATTTAGACTTGTCAATCTCTGCTTATTCCTGATTCTGTGTATTTTGGAGCTCTTAAGGGCATGTCTACCCTGTGACAGCAGACTGCTGCTTGACCCCTCTGACATGCTCCAAAGCTGGAATAAAAATATTCTTGTGAGGCCAGTCTAGTGTAACTCCCAACAACTATTCAAGCATGTTGTAGACTAACAACTTGAGCGTGACTGTAAAGGAACATTCTGTAACAGCATGAGAGATTCCTGGGTCAGCAGGAGCAGGAACAAGTGGGTAGGAGTATGCTTGGGAGCTGTTTGGTTGGAGCATACTTCTGCTGATATATAGACATGACCTCAGGTTACACAGCCTCTGGAGCAAAGCCAGGAGCACTGAAGAGAGAGACACCTGGTACTCGATTCATGTGCAAATACCTGAGTCTGAAAGTTAGGTAGAGTAAATGGCATAGGCATGTGCCAGTGATGTGCTACATACCTGGCACAGGCACTCCACACATCAGGATATAAGAGTCATGCTTAGGGCTGTTTAGGTGTGCAACCAAGTGGAGCTAGTTGTCGCATCCTTTGGCCAAGAAAGGAATTCTGGATCAGAAGCTAGGGATGATGGGTTGGAAGTTCGGAGGAGACTGTCCTGGCTGAGGTCAACAAGTATGTGCAACGCCTTTGACACAGTCTCCCACCCCATCCTCATTAAAAAACTAGGCAACTGTGGCACTGATGCCTACACAATCAGATGCATTGCAGATTGGCTGGAGAGTCGTACTCAGAGGGTGGTGGTGGACAGGTCATATTCGACCTGGGGGGAAGTGGGCAGCGGAGTCCCCCAGGGCTTGGTCCTTGGGCCCATGCTGTTCAATTTCTTTATCAGTGATTTGGATGATGTGGTGAAAAGCAACCTGTTTAAATTTGCTGATGATACCAAAATTTGGGGTGAGGTGAGCACACTAGTAGGGAGGGAAAGACTGTAGCAGGACCTGGATAGGTTACAGGGGTGGGCAGTAGTAACCAACAGTACACTTATAAGATGGGAAACTCCTTTCTTGAGAGCATGGAGGCAAAAAGGGATCTTGGAGTCATTACTGACTCCAAGATGAACATGGGCCGACAATGTGAGGTCACAGTTGGCAGGGCTAACCGGACCTTGTCGTGTATCCACAAGTGCATCTCAAGCAGGGCCAAGGAGGTGATCCTCCCCCTCTATGCGACGCTGGTCAGGCCACAGCTGGAGTATTGTGTCCAGTTTTGTGCGCCCCACTTCAGGAGGGATGTGGACAACATTGAGAGGGTCCAGAGGAGGGCCACCCGCATGATCCGGGGACAACAGGGCAGACCCTACAATGAGAGACTGCGGGACCTGAACCTGTTCAGCCTTCACAAGAGAAGGCTGAGCGGGGACCTGCTGGCCGTCTATAAACTCACTAGGGGGGACCAGAAGGTTTTGTTTGATTAAAAAAAATTTTTTTTTCTTGTATTTCTCTTTATAATTTCCTGATGAACCATTGCTAGGGGGAAAAGGGTCATATTCAGCTTCATAGAATATATTTTGATACACTAATAAAACTATTCGAGGAATATTAAGTCTATTAAGACAATACTCCAGAAAATATTAGAATTACCCATGCTCTGCAAAACAAAAATCTAATTCTGATCCCTTTACTTATGTTGAGTTACAAATTATCACCAAAGGTTTGATTAAAATCATTCTCCTGCATGATGAGGGATTGCGCATGATATAAGGTACTGCTACATTGGCCAACCTGTGCTGTGTTGGATAGTATTTCATGCCACAAGACCCATTGTTTTATTAGTACTTCTTGTAGTATAAAGTACTAGTTAGCATGAATAAGGGAACTTCAGTATGGCTGATTGTTAATTTTATTATAAACTCCCAGGTATCTTGGAGAAGTATGATGGTAAAAAAATCTTGAGTATTTTTATTATTATTCAGTAAACCAAATTTTTTATAGAGATGCCTGTAGGGCTAAAAATGTCACTGTCTGTCCTCAGAGCTTTTGGATATATATATATAAATAAAAAATGCATGGAGCTAGCTATATTTGCAAAACTCCCTTAAATACATGCAGTAAGTTCAGGTGTCATTGTTTAGATTTCAGATGCTTATGAATATTTGCTTGTATAGTCAATGAAGTCCCTGTGGTAACTGAACAGCTCCTCTGCAAAAAAAAAATAGTTGTGAATTTGGTTTAATAACTTATTGACTGTGCAGTTTTCCTGAGTGTTTTTTTAAACTTTTTCACTTTTCCGAATTGTGACATACTCTACATGACTTTAAGAATCAGTATTTATTTCATATTCTGTGGTTCTGAAGTGAAATAAAGAAGCAGAAAGTCATGAACTTGCAATTTTTCTCTCTACTTTATTTCAGTTGCTCTTATAACCTTAAAATCAAATTTGGTCTTGTGAAAGGAGAAGTGTTCTTGGGTAAAGACCCTTTTTGACAAGCGGCAGCAGAGAATGAATTTCCACAGCCAATTTATGAACTCTCAAAAATAGGAGATGGAAATACTGACACAATTCTAACTACATTGAATAGAGAAGATATAACAACAAAGCACACAGAAAAAAAAAGTCAAAAGTCTATGCAGTCCATCAAGGGATTCTTCCTATTTTGGGGTCAGTTCTATGAAGTGCTGAAATCTTTTTTTTTTTTTCCAGTGCCATTCATTTTAATGGAATTCCTTAAGAAGGTCTTGTAAATCCTGCAAGATGCCTTTTTAATAGCAGGGGTTTTTTCCCCATCAATACAGAATCCAATTACTTTTAAATGACCACTGTGTCTGCCTCAGCAACTTTGTACAGTAGACCATTCTTATTATTTATCAGTCAGTGAGCAAATGTATTCAGAATTTGACTTTCCCTTCAATAGATTTTCATCTTATTATCTTACATTCCTAAGAACTCCATAGTACATTTTTGGCAAAATTTTTAGGTGTTTGAGCCACATAAGTCTGGCCCTATGATCCTTTCTTAAAACTGAGAATTGGAAAGTAAACAATGATTGATCTTCCGAAGGAAAAAAACAGATTTTATTCTTAGCAAGTGTAAAGTGAGCCCACATTTGTGAACTTAAGCAGAGGTGTGCTCATCTTCACCAGCTAAAGAGCTAAATCAGTGCCATTCTGTACAATGTTATCCTTCTCCGCTGCCTCTCTTCCCTCCCTCCCCCTACCTATACACACCTCTAGAAACCTCAGCCCTGCCTACTGTGAGCCAAATCCTGATTCCCTTATGCTTCCTTTAGTGGTACATCTGAGAAGGTGGCAGGGAGTTGGAGTAAAGAGAGAGTAGGAGAAAAAGCACTATACCCTAAAGTGGTAAAAACAGGGAAGGAAAAGTTTTGTAGCTGACAAGTAGTTGATTTGATAGGGGTAATGGTAGAAATGACATGTCTTCCTCCATCATCAAAAGCCTGTAGTAGTTGAATAGATACCTCAAACAAGGCTGAGGGAGGTCAAAATTGTACAAACACAGTTCTCTCCCCTTATTTTGCATCCTGATCTGCTTGAGTGTTGGCTTCATCTGTCTACCTCCTCTTTGCCCTTGTGTATGGCATGACATGGCAGAAGACTGGAGATTCATGTACAAGAGGTTGGCCAGGAATCTGGCCTTTCACCTTGGAATGGTAAAAGTAGTTTTCAGATATTAGCAAGGAAATGTAGTGCTGCTGTTTCCAGGGAGAAGCATATCTGTGGGCATGTTTGGTACTCCTGGTGGATCAAAAACAGGAGGGCAGTCCTGGCCTAAGGAGCAGATGAAGGTTGAAGTGGCAAAATTGATCTGAGTAGAACAAGTAGTTTCAGCCAACAGGCCAAGAAGTGGCATTAATAGGAACACTAATGGAAGTGGGGTAGTTCATGAAAAACTCCACGGCTCCTAAGGAGCCTTCTGCTTTCTGGGGATTCCCTGGTACATGACGGAGGCAGAGAAGCCAGTGATCCTAAAAGCAGAGGTAATGCCCTGGGACCAGAAATGAAATATTAGGACTCATCAGAAAGGATCACTTTTCATCAGCCAAGGTCAGGTACTTCACCTTCTGGTTTGCAGCTGGCAGTTTGACCATAAGTGTTTGAACAGATTAGTTGTGTTGGCCTGTCAGGCAGAAAACAGGGTAGAGATGCATTTTATAGACTAATGGAATCAGAGATTTTAAACTTTCATGATCAAGAGCTCATTTTACCAAATATTATGAAAGAACATGTACAGTGCAGGCTATCAAACTGAGTCCTTTCATTTTTCATGTCTTTGTGATGAGGCTTTTAGCAGAATTGACAGCTTTCATTGGTATCTGGCAGGCCACGCTGTGAGGGCTTCTGCTCAGTCTTGAATTGGAGATTGCTAGGCTGTCAACCATATGCCTTAGTGCCCACATTACCCCAGCCCCTAAATAGACAGTGATGCCAATATAAAATATGGGGGGTGGGGGCAGTGCTGAGAGACAAACAAACAAGTAACAAATGAATAGGGACACAGGGGTTAAAAAAGGTAATCCAGGTAGTGGGTAAGTATCTGTAATTTTTCTTTAGTTAATGCAATTCAATCATGAGATTTCTTGTTCTTCAGTTTCACTTTCTAGTTGACTTTTAAACTTCTGGACTAAATACAGACAGTTAAAAAGCCTGAGGTGAATTGATTCAATCTTTGCAGGTTAGTCTAAACCAGGGGTTGGCAACCCCTGGTAGAGTGCCCAGCATGGCATGTAAGGCTATTTTGCTTGGCATGCCATCACCAGCCCAGGCTCTAGGCAGCTGCTGCCAGCCATGGAGCCTGGGCCGCTCCCAGCAGGAAGCTGGGAAGCTGGAAGCCCTGTTGCCCCAGCATCAGCTCCATACTGCTGGCAGTTGCACATTGGAGTGGACGGTGGGGATAGGGCCTCAGGCAGCACAACTCTTCCCCACTCTCCACTCTGAGGTGCACATGCAGTTACCACCAGCATGGAACTGATGTCGGGGCTCTGGAGCCCAGTGCAGGTGCTTGCAGCCTGCCCACTGCCTGCTGCAGCTGCCCAGAGCCCAGACTGGCTACAAACAGCTGAGCTGGGCTCTGGAGCCCTGTCAGCTTTGTGCTGGCACTGACTGAATGTGTGCCTCAGAGCAGACACCTTCCCTACCATCCGCTCTGAGGAGTGCATGTACCTACCAGTATGGAGCTGATGTTGGGGCTTCAGAGCAAGGGCAGTGCCAGCTGCCTCCCAGTGGTAGGGCTGGGTTAGGATGATCCACCCCTCCCAGCGCTGCCCACCTGACTCCTACCTACTCCAAGCCCAGCCCCAGCACAGCCCCATTCCTCCGCACCGGGATGAAGCTGGCGCTGCCTTTGCCAGGAGCACCACACCTTTGCGGACTTAGCTGTGCAGGGTGGGTGGGTGGTGGCGGTGCTGGGAGGGGTGGCTACAGAAGAGTTAAGGTGAATTTTGGAGTGGCTATAGCCTCCCCAAAGCTCCCCCTACTACTGCCCCTGCAGCTGCCTGATGGGTGGGCTCCAGGCCAGGGCCTTGGCTGGCTCCCCAGGGAGGCACAGGGGCATTGTTGAATTGGACTTTTTCCGGTGGCCCAGCAGCCCGGCTCCACGCACCCATGCATCTGGTTCTATGTGTTTGTCTGTCTCTGTCTGGTTCTCTGTCCAGTTCTGGGTGCGTGTGTCTGGTTCTCTGTGTGCATGTGTATGTCTTTCTTTCTCTCTCTTTTTCTCTCTCTCCTTTCAAACTTTTTTTCTCTCTCTTATCACAACATGCCTAACAAAAACGGAATATACAACAACAAAGGTAGCATATGAAGTTTTATTTATTGTCATCAGGTTTAGAACTTTTAGACAGCTTGGTGTTTCCTGTAAAAAAAAATAAAATTAAAAAATTTAAAAAATTTTATGTTCCAGACCCAGAAGCTTTCCAGCAAGATTGCTGTGGTCTTACCACCAGTAACCAGTTGCTTATCTCAGATCCTGTCATTGACACTAAGATGCGGGGGGATGTAGGCACGCTAGAAGGGAGGAAAAGGCTGCAATCAGACTTAGACAGGTTACAGGGTGGGCAGATGAGAATAGGATGGGATTCAACACCGACAAGTGCAAAGTGATGCACTTGGGGAGGAACGACCTGCACCATACCTACAGGTTGGGGAACTCCCTTCTTGTCAGTACAGAGGCAGAAAAGGATCTTGGAGTCATCATTGACTCCAAGATGAACATGGGCCGGCAGTGTGGAGAGGCAGTTAGGAAGG
>NW_017728906.1:111409799-111437534 GCF_001723895.1 Crocodylus porosus | reverse complement strand
GTCACAAGCTGGCAGAGGGTAAATTTAGGCTAGATATCAGGAGGTGCTACTTCACAGTCAGGACGGCTAGGATCTGGAACCAACTTCCAAGAGAAGTGGTGCTGGCTCTTTAAGAGGAGGCTAGATGTACACCTTGCTGGGGTAGTTTGACCCCAGTACTCTTTCCTGCCATGGCAGGGGGTCAGACTAGATGATCTGCTCAGGTCCCTTCCGACCCTAGAAACTATGAAACTATGAGCAAGGGCTTTGAAGGTCAGATGCTGGGCATGAACATGGGACTGCTTCCCTATTGAACTTCTAGATCTATAGAACCTCATCTGAATCAAATGAATGAGGGATGGACAGGACATGCTTAATTCTATCCTTGCTGAGAAATGAAACTGTTAGAGAATAGACAAGCCCTTCCTGAAGTTCTGGGATTACATGAGACGCCTGGGAGGTGAGTTGTGGGGGTGGGGTGGAGTTTCCTATGCAGTAAGTATCCTAGATGAGGCCCTCATAGAGAAGTAGAGGTAATCTTGTAGTTATGGTAATCTTGTAGTTATCAGGGCTGTGATAAAGACCACCATCATGTCTCTCTTAAACTCCTTTTCTGCAAGCTCAACATGCCTAGCTCCTCATATGACTTGCTTTCCAAGCCCACTTTCATTTTTGTTATTTGCCTCTAGACCCTCTCTAACTTCTCCCTCTATGTCCTTTCGAAAATGTGGATCCCAAACCTGCACACAGTACTCTAGGTTAGACTTAGACAGTACTGAGGAGAAAGCATTATCACCTGCCTTGTTTTGCACCAAATACTCTTTTAATCTATTCCAAAACCACATTTGCCTTGTGTGCAGCTGCATTAAACTGCAGACTATTGAGTCTGTGATCTACCAGGACTCCCAGATCCTTCTCCATAGTGTTGCTATCCATCCAGCTGTCAACCATTTTGTATCTATATTTGATTATTGTTCTCAAGGCGTAGTACCCTTGCATTTGTCAGTGTTCAACTTCATCCTGTTAGGTCCAGCCCAGGTCTCAATCTGTCAAGATCCTTCTGAATTGTGCTCCAAAAACTTTGCAGTACAATCCATAGACTTGCTCAAAACACTTTCTATACTAGGATCCAAATCATTAATACAGACATTAAATGGCATTGGACTCAGGACAGAACCCTCTAGGACTCCACTCAAATCCTCCTGCTTTTTGACATGGATCTATTTATAATTACCCTTTGCTTGCAGCTGCTGAGCCAGTTGTCTATCCACCTTTATAGAACTTTTGTCATGCCCACATTTCTCCAATTTGTTTGATAAGGTCATGTGGGATCTTGTCAAATGCTTTGCTGAAGTCCAGATACACTATATGTGCAGCATTGCCTTCATCCACCAAAGCTGTTAGTTTGCCAAAGGAAAAGATCAAGTTTTACATGATTTGTTTTCAGTAAATTTATGCTCTCTGCTTGTGATCAGCCTTTCCTTCATGCTTTCAAATGGGCTTACTTAGGACATGTTCCAGTAACTTCCCAGGTATTGAGGTGAGGCTAATTTAGTTTCTTCTTTTTGTTTTTTTGAAATGGGAGCACTATGCTGGCCCTTTTTCCAGTTTTCTGGTACCTTGTCCATCTCCCATGATTTCATTAATATCATTGCCAAGGGCTCCAAGATCTCCTTTGCCAATTTCTTCAGTACTCTGGTAAGAAGTTCATCAGCAGAGAACCTGGTTTTCATTGATTTAAAAAAAGAAGAAAAATCCCCAATTTTCAAATAAAAAAAAGTAACACAAAATCCACACTATTCTGTGATCAAAATGAAACACCACTAATATTTAGATATATATTGGTGGAATTTCATTTTAACCATGGAAAAACATGGATTACTTGGGTTCCTTTTTTTAATCAGAAAATTGGAGATTTCTTTTTTTATTAGAGAAAACCAG
Organism: Crocodylus porosus; assembly: GCF_001723895.1. Classification (NCBI taxonomy): domain Eukaryota; kingdom Metazoa; phylum Chordata; order Crocodylia; family Crocodylidae; genus Crocodylus; species Crocodylus porosus. Next base: position 111,435,614 of record NW_017728906.1, on the reverse strand, counting down.
GATCCCTGTTCATCAGGCCCTGCTGTCCTGAATTCACACACATGCAACAAAAGAAACAGTCAGAGAGCCTTTTATATTTCATCCCTCAGCTTGTCATCTTCTTTATGCAAATAACATTTGTAAATGTCGAGGCGAAATAGCTATTGAGTAGTTCTCTTTCTTTGCATCTTCTGTTAAGAGTTGCCCCTAGCTGTTTATCAGTGGACCCATAGCTTCCTTGTTCCTTCTTTTCTGGCCAACAGACTAATAAAAACCTGTTCTTGTTTTCTTTATCCTCCCCTGCTAGGTACAGCTCATTTTTTCTTTGCCTTCCTGAATTTGTCCCTGCAGGTTCTTGCTATTTCCTGGTAAGCTTTCTGGGTTATCTGCCCATTCTTTCTATTGCCTGCCTGTTTTCCTCTTGCAACTGAGGCCTTTTAGAAGCTCCTTTTACAGCCACACTGGGCTTTTGCCATTTTTCCTGTGCTTCCATTGTCAGAAAAGTGTTTTCATTGGGCTTCTAATACCGTGGCCTTTAGAAGCTGCCAGCCCTCCTGAGTGCCTTTTTTCTTTCAGTCTGTTTTCCCATGGCACACTGCCTATTAAGTTCTTGAATTGGGTGAAATCCACCTTTTTGAAATCTAATGTCCAAGACTTGCTGTCCTCATGCATTCCCTGTGTCACAATATCGAAATCTATCTCTCATATCATGATTGCTTCTTCCCAATTTGTCCACCCCCTTCACATCTTTCATCAGTTCTTACCTGTTGACCAAGATAAGATCCAAGATAGATGATTCTCTAATTATATTCTCAGCCTTCTGGAACAGAAAGTTATCCTACACACAAGTTAGGAACTGGCTTGACATTTTGTTTGGCTGTCTTGTTCTCCTAGCAGATGCCCAGAAATTTGAAGTCTCTCACCAGCACCATACCATAGCTTTTGGACAGATTGTCACCTCCTTGATGAGTGCCTCATCAATGTACTGTTTGTGACTTGGTGGCCTAAACCATTGCTGAATCTTTTACGTTTTTACCTTCACTCAAATGCATTCTAATTGCTGTCTTCTTCCTCATGAACCAGAGAACAAATGTATAGGTCTTTGACGTACAAAGCGACTCCATCACCTTTTCTCCCAACCCTGTCCTTCCAAAGCAGAGTGTATCCCTCAATGTTGATGTTTCAGTCATAAGAACTGTCCCACCCAGTCTGTTTGCCAAACAGATCATCGTGTTTTTTTCACAGTCTGTAACTTCTAGCTCATCTTGTTTATTCCCCATACTTCTCATATTCACATACATGCATTAGATGTATTTTGCATGTTAACCTACTCACTTCTCTTTTGCATTGCTTGTCACTGTCCTGTTGCTCCCTGACCCTTTCCCAGTGTTTGAGCTGTTTCTTATAGTCCTTTCCTTTCTGCATTATTTACTCTTGCTGAATGGTTTTATTTGCTATCCCCCATGCTATGTAGTTTAAAGCCCTCTTTCTTGGCTTGGGCAGATGACACCTTAAAATGCTCTTTTGAGAGATGCTGAAACTCATCTTTGATAGTGATTCTCCTCCTCAGAACATTGCCTGTTGTGAAGAATTTGGAGTCTTTGACATCAACATCACTGTCTCAGACATGCACTTACTTCCAGGATACTAGATCTCTACTGGAACCTTTGACTTCCATGGAAAGGATCAATGAGAATACCACTTGTGCTCCAAGCTCCTTAACCCTCCTGCTAAGAATGTCAAAATTGCCTCTGATTTGCTCAGTGTCATTCCTGGTAGTATTTTTGGTGCCAAGCAGGAAAAGGTAGTGTTCTGAAGGATGGGTGAGCTTTGGCAGTTTCTGTGATGTCCCAAATTTGAGCTCTGTGGAGACAGCATAGCTCCTGGGACCCCAGATTTGGACAACAAATCATTTCTTCTGTTCCCAGAAGGAAGTCACTAAGGATTACCACTTTTCTCTTCCTTCTTGATGCAATGGTCCTAGATACCCCAGTTCTGGGGCCTTGCACTTCTTACTTTCTAAGTTCCCTACCTCATGCCTGAAGGTGTCTTCTCCTTTCCCTTTTTTCCTCAGCTGTTCTACCACAAAGTGCTTGAAGGTGGTCGCTGACTTCAATATGCTCCTCTTGACTTCTAGGTACCATCCTTTTTGAGTAGTTACAAGCTGCCTCCTTTCTCTTCTTTCCTTTTGGCCTCTCCATTACTGATCTCTCATAACCCCTGTCTAAGTAATCCTATTTTTTCTTAATGTAATGCAGCATGGATACCCATACTTCCAGCCCTTGAATCTTTTCCTTGAATATTTTCCTTTGTGGCAGATGCTGGCTTACACTTGGTACAGATAAACTGGTCTTGACCCTCTAGGGTGAACATAACCATGAAACATCCCACAGCGGTCACAATTACTAACCTAGCTTCCAGCTGTGCTTCCTTTGATTCCCTGGAGGACATCTCAGCTATTTAAAAAAAATCCTCAGATGGCCTAAACACTCACTTTTTTTTTCTTCTTGTGGAGCAAAAGCCAGAGAAGGAGATGATGAATTAAATTGTTATTAAAATGTCAATGGGCAAAATATGAATTGAATAATTTTTGTATTTTCAGTAATTCTCAGCATTCACTGGGAAGCAAAGCATAATTCTTTGGTCTCTAGGGATATACAGTTGTTCACTTTTTTATATACTCTAATCCAAGATGAGGTTTTTTTTTCTCTGATTTAACATGTGGGGGGAAGCCCCTTGTTTTAGTCTGAGTACAACGTGGAGGTGGTGCTGGGGGAGGGATGCAGCTGCTGTGGCACCAAGTCTGACCTCAACCCAACCCCAATCCCAACCCCAGGGGCTTCTTGCATCCTCTGCTTCCCAGTGGCCTTTGCCCTTCTCCCCCACCCTAGCTGCTTAGCCTGTGGCTCCTGCAGGACTCTGGTAATTTTCTTGGCCCTAGTCCAGCCCACTAGTAGTAACAGTGGTTCCAGCCTGAATACTTGCTCTGGCTTCAGCTCTGGGAAATAGCCAGAGCTGCTGCTGCTGCTGCTGCTGCTGCTGTAGCAGTTGGGGCAGCAGGGGCAGGGAGCAGTGGGGTCAACTGGTGGAGGGGACAGGTGGCAGGGGATAAGGTGTGGGAGGGAAAAGGACACAGATCAGGCTGTTTGCTTTCCCCATCTGCTTTTGCTTTCCCTGCTGCAGCAGTGGGGGAAGGGTGGGGGGGACGGGGAGAGGCATGAATTTAAGATGACCCTCCAATAATTAGATCCTGTACGTGGAACATTTTAACAAATTTGTATATTTTCCATGTATAGAATCTAATTATTGGGGGATTATCCTAAGTTCAGAGTTGTTTTGGGTTCAGATAAATATAGTAATAAAAATGAGGCCCAACGTTTTGTCAGATGCCACAATCTCGAAACTGTAGAATGTAGTCTTTTTCTTTTATGTCAATCATTATACAAACCCTAATTAATTTATACAATTTTCCACTTAGACTCAGCTCTCTTTCTCTCATGTACTTCCTTTTTTTGTCATTGATTTTTTTTTAAATTAATTCATCTTAATATATAGAAGATTTGGTACACTAACTCTTATCTTTTCATTAACTGCTAAGACTCATTCTCCATATGTGTTGTCTATAACCAATTCTCAGTGAGAAGGATGTGATGTGAATATTTCTCTGTGTATATGCTTTACCATCCTGCATTTTTTAGTAAATCTGTAATAATTTTATGAAGTCTCATGGCACCCACTGTTAATGGAGCAAACAGAAAAAGTATAAATATGAATGATTTAGGCTCTTTTACTTTTATGTTCAAGTTTTACTTTAAAAAATGCTTATTTCATTACTATGATTATTTTTTGCAACTTGTAAATCCATAAAAATAATAAGTTTTGTTAAGAGGGCTGATAATAAAGCAAAAATTATCACATAGTCTATTTTGTTATAGGTATTAAATAAAACTTTTGTGTGAAAAAAGGACAACACTGCTGTAGTCACTGGAGAAAAAACAAACGTAAGCACCTTCTACAAAGTGTAGGTTAAGGTGTAATTGGAACTAACACATGGTCGCCATGATCCCTAGGGCTTGGGAGTTTCAGGCTGGCCACAAAACCCCCCTGCAGCTGGGAGGGCTCCCAGCTGCAAGGGAGACCCTGCTACACATGCAAATTTAAAGCTTAATTATAGCAATCAGCTATAAAGTTATTACACAGTTGCAAGGTCTAACTTTATGCAACTTGGCTGCAGCTCTTCATTGTTTGATAGCTACCTTACATGTGTAGCTGGTCTTAAGGTCAACCAATTAATTGCACAATACCTTTAAAATGTAAAGGGGGCTTTAAGTGAAGACAGCTAAACAGTGTTAATAGTATGTGTCTACCGAACCTCATCTAACTGTTTAAAACTTTCAGAAACAATTCAGACCAGTTATTAGGCCAAATGTAATTAAAGCAAGATAACTACATTGTATTCCAATAGTCTATGCAGACAGATTTGTGCAGATTATATCTCTAAAAAATCGGGTAAACTGTTGTATAATATCAATTCCAAATGGCTACGACTGTATATGAAGTTCAATATACTGTATTGAGGCGTTCTGTGTATCTTCTTCAATTTTAAGAAAGCTTGAACATTACAAAAATACATAAGACATCAGCAGCAATGAAATTCTATAGTAATTGCTACTGAAGGGACAGCTGTCAAGGTACATTAATTTTAACCTTTCCTTTCACTTTTATTCATATATCTTTTATGTGCAACTTGCCAATCTCCATGTCTGATGTCTTGTACTTGGCATTGCATATTTTGAACTTTCATTGAAAAAGTGTTTTCTGTTAATGTATGCTTAATTTGTAAAATATGTTCTCATCATCTTTTTTTAGCAGTAATTTTATAGAATAGGTCACATCGGCTGTGGCATAAGGTAAACTAAGTAAAGCAATAAAACTATGACAGGGGGTGTTATGATGGCATATAGCAGGCCATTTTCTTTGAGTCAAAAAGACTTAGTCTGGGTGCATCTACATAAGATACTCCTGTGCAGTCATTACTGTGCATTTATTTAGTATTTGTATTAGCAAATACTAAATAAATGTGCAGTAACCAGAGTACAAAGTAACCCCAAATCCACATTTTCCCATAACTAAAATGAAACACCACTAATAGATAGTGGTGTTTCATTTTAATCATGGAAAATGTGGATTTGGGGTTCCTTTTTTTTAAATAAAAAATTGGGGATTTTTTTTTTAAATTGGAGAAAACCAGGATCCTTGCTGCTCAGTAACCAGAGTTACTCTTCAGCAGCACTGGTGAATGTCTTAGGTGATTCTACTGCACAGTAATCTAATAATACTTCACATTAGCATATTACCACTGTCCATGCTGTGATGCACTACTGCACAGTATTTTTCAGCTACTGTGTAGTCAGCATCTCATGTAGATGTACCCTCTGTGGAGTACATAATAAGTTAATTCTAAGAAAAATGAGCATTGAATCAAAAGTCAAATCTAGAAAGAGGTCTATAAAAATCAGATACTGCTCTAAAGACTGCAAAATCTGATAGTAGTAGTTCTCTTCCTTTTTATAATACTTATATGTTTGCATGGTCTTACGGGAAAGATGAGTGTTTAACTGAAACTGTTCAGCTAGTAGTGCTGGATATGCATTAAAAGTTCAAGTTAGAAAAACAATTTTCTATCATAGTAAGTCTCTTCATATACATGCATTCAGAGAATTAGTTATATTAGATTAGAAAACAGAAGAGATGAATAAACCTATAAAAGCAAAGCTTTGAAAGCAGTTTAAATTAAGTACTACAGAAGGCTTGGCACATACGTCTGTTCACCCGTGATCCAATGACTCTTTTGTATAAACAGGAAAAAATTAAAAGCAAAACCCTTAGCATCTAAGTAATATCAATATTATTTTTTGCTAATTAGTATATTTTTACAGCATATTCCATCCTACAACATGATTCTGTTGTCTATGAGAAAATGACTGGTAAAAATGAGCAATTGTCCATTCAAAGTAGAAAGAGGAAGAGAAATGAGTGTGTGAAATGACATGTAGTTTCTGACTCTGTAAAGACATGAGCAAAATACATGTAACATTATAAATGAGTTATGTATCAGAATGTATAAGCTTTCATTATGGCATTGACTTGAATAAAAAATCTGCAACCATCAACATCCTTTTCATAAAAGAACTAAATAACCAATAACTTTAAGGCTTATTACTGACTTTCAACCAATGTCTATTATTGTACTGTCTTAAATTAACAATTTCTTGAATACTCTTCAACTGTGATTGTATTTATTTATTTGGTTAAAAAAAAAATACAGGCCTGAATGTGGGCATGAATGTTTGAATATGTTAATACTTAGTAGAAGGATTTACTTGTTATCAAGCTTAGAAAATATAATTCAAAATATTCAATACATTAGTGATGCTGGGTCAACCTCAGACTGTTTATATCACCTTGGAGTTTGGCTGTTTTCTAATCTTACCCATTATTTTTATGAGTAGAGAGAGGTAATTAGTCTTGTTCTGAAGTAAGGCAGAAGGCGGGGCCAAGTGGCACCTTAAGGCATCTTTACACATGCTCCAGAATGAGGCACTTTAATTGGAGGCTATTTGGAGTGATTCTAATTAAAGCACGTTCAGTGTCTTGTGTCTTCAGTGTCCCACACTTCAAAATGGTAGTGGGGGCTTTTTAACTAAAGCTCATTTGTGTCAATATTCCAACAGTTCTTCTTCTAGATTGTCTAATTAGTTGGTGCCCTAATATTAGAGGCATTATGTGTCTGTAGGACATGGAGTGGAGCTGTGACCTGCAGGATCAGGGCAATGCATTACTTACCAATAACTTGCTCAAAAGTTTTAAAAGGCATTGATTGTTTGCACTCAGAGCAATCCCATTGTGTGTTTTCTGAAGTGGTGTAATGGATAGCGCAGTGAACATTGGTAGGGGGTAGGGAATTATGGGGGTTTCTTTTTTTAAGTTTATCACATAGTCCTTCAGTCACATGCAAGTTGTTGAAATGTTGTCCCACATAAATTGGAAATTGGAGTAATTTTCCCTTGCTTTCAAGTGGAGCAGGGTTGGGTCTTTTGTACTGTCCTGTTTACTCTATAACATACATCGTTAGCCTGCCACCGCCTCCTCTTTTTTTTCCTCCTTGCAATGACTTGGAGAAATGGCTCGCAGTGGGAAAAATAACATCCCCAGCTGGGCAATAATTAAGAGCAGTTACAAGCTTCACCTCAGTCCCTGGGGGAAAAAAAGGAGCGAGCCCTCAAGAAATCAATTTCTAAGCACTTGGAGGAGAAGAAGGTGATTAAGAACAGTCAGTATGGATTCATCAAGGGCAAGTCATGCCTGACCAACCTGATTGGCTTCTTTGCTAGCATGACTACCTCTGGATGTGTGAAGAGCAGTGGTTGTTATATACATTGACTTCAGCAAGCCTTTCATATGGTCTTCAGCAACATTCTCAGAAGCAAACTAAGGAAGTATAGGTTGGATGAATGGTTTGTAAGGTGGATAGAAAATTTTCTGGATCATCAGACTCAGAGGGTAGGAACCAATGGCTTGATGTCTAGTTGGCAGGCAGTATCAAGTGGAGTGCCCCAGGGGTTGGTCCTGGGGCCAGTTTTGTTCAACATCATCAGTGACCTGGAAGAATGGATGAAGTGTACCTGTAGCAAGTTTTCAGATGACACCAAGCTGTGGAGCATAGTAGATATGCTGGAGAGTAGGACTAGAATTCAGAGAGATGTTGAAAAATTGGAGAATTGGACCAAACCCCAGTTGCACAAAGCCTTGGCTGGGATGATCTAGTTGGGGATGGTTCTGCTCTGAGCAGAAAGCTGGACTAGATGGACTCCTGAGGTCCCTTCCAACCCTAATTTTCTACTACTCTATGATGTAAGTAAGCAAAAAGTCTACAGTTTAGGAGGAAAGACAGCAATTACAGAGGTGAATTAAGCCAACTAAAGCTTATCAGATGAAGATGCTGAGCTCTATACACCTACATAAACAAATAAGAGCCATTCATTTATATAAGTGAAAATTAGGAAGCAAAATCTTGCCTGAAATATTTAATAGTAGTCCACTTTCTTATTTCATCTGATGGCTTTTGCGGAGAGAGAAATAACAAAAAAGCAAACTGTATTTCTTGTTTTCAGTATCTACAAAGCATGATATCTACGTTCTCCATCTTGCATTTTCCAAAGTGATTTTAGATTAATCTGATGCAGTAAGGAACTGTTTATACTCCAAAGTATTTGGCAATGTCCTGATGCAAACAGTGTCTTGTTATGTGAGACTTAGTTTAGTTCTCAACTCTGAACCAAAAATGGTCTCAACTTTCTTATTTCATTCAAATAGGAATTACTTTTCACTCTTACTTTATGCCTCACTGGGCATTACGGAGGGATGCTTAAATATGAAAGTTTAATTTATGGGCATGTGGGAAGTGTTTGCGTTGGTTCTGAACCTGAATATGCTTTTGGTTCTGACACTAGAGTAGTTCTGATTGTCTTGGTGTGTCTACATGAGATATTTTACTGTGCATTTAACCATGTGCAGTTTCTACTGTGCAGTAAATTAGTTTACTGTGCGGCTAACTAGTACCTATAAATACAGCTACTAAATTAACTGAGCAGTGGTTACTGTGCAGTAGGTCTCATGCAGATGCTAACCGGAAGCAAATTTTCTCCTCGGCAGCCTCACCAGCAGGGGGCCCCATCCTGGCTCTGCTCACCTCCCGGATCCATTGAAGAGCCACTCAGCTTGGGGACTGTGTACCTCTCTGCCCTCCCCACACCCGTCCCACTGATGCAGGGCTTCCAGCTCCCTACAGTGGCAGGGAGCTGAGCAGCTCTGGGACTGAGGAGCTCCTGCTTCACTGCTTAGCCAGGGGCTGCGTGGGAGCTGTCCCACTGGTGGGCCAGCTGGCATTGAGCCCCTGACTGGATGGAAAATCCCTGCTCAGCCAAGGGCGAGGAGGGAGCTGTCCCACCTGTGGGATACCATTGGAGCAGCTCCACTGGAACAGTTCCTGCCCAGCTCCCAGAGGAGCAGGCATTCCCCACCCAGCTGGGGACTTGCTGTCAGCTATCCAACTGGACAGTCAGGCAGGGGGTTGGGAAAGTGTCCCTTTCCCACAGATATTTTTCAGTCTCCTGCCCTGATTAGTCAATTAGGGCCTGGACTATAGGGCATGGGGCTGGGAAACAGCTGTCCCCCATCTCCCAGAGCCCAGGCCTGACCCCAGTGCCTCCTGTCTGTGGCTGGGACCAGGGGAGTCTAGAATTCCCTGTGGATGCTGTAGTGAGGCAGAGCAGGGCATAAGTACCCTGCTCTGAATTGCTCCTGTTAGGAGCAAATTTGCTCCTGATGGGTGCATCCAGATGTGTGTGGATGTTTGGTTCCCCAGGGACAAGTAGTGGTGGTGCACCTTGTGCTGCCACTTCTTGTCCCTGGGAATACCTGTGCCATGCAAGTTTTGGTACATGATAAGGTGCCTCAGGTGGCATAGGGGAGGCTGGGGCCAGCACTGTGCTGGCTCCAGCAGACTTATCTGGGATTCTGGGGGCATCCCAGAGCTGCAGCCATGGCAATCCTGCCAGGTAGAGACTGGCTGGCAGCCACAGCACAGCTCCAAGCAGCCCAGCTCCACTTTTTAGCAGCATGTGCTGCCTGAGCATGCACTGCTTTGGGGTTTTTGCCATGGCTTTTTTTGTTTTGTTTGTTTTTGGTTTTTTGACCCCTGGAAATAAAAACAAAACAGAGCAGCACACACTCAGTCATCATGCCCTTGCAGCGCAGAGAACTCCGGACTATGTGGTATGTGGTGCTGGAAGCATGTTTGCAGTGCCACATACTGCGTGACTGCTCATCTGGATGTGCCTGATGGGGGCACATGTAGATGTGCTTCCAGGGGAACCTTACTACACACTATTTTAATGCTCAGTAAGCTCACAGAGCATTAATATCATATGTAGATGTACTCTCTGTTCTTGAAAGATAACAGCTGTGGGTAATGGAAAATGAGAGGAGCTGATTTCTCCTTATCTGTTTCATACACCCTTTTGTAATCTTCCTTTTCAAAATGAACTTGTAGTAACACAAAACAACCATTTGACAGTGTGATGTCTTATGCATCCTCATTTGTGACACCTATATCTCCTACAAACAGGGACTTTGTACAGTGCCAGTAAAGGACGGGGAAAGAAAATGTGAAAGTGAAAAAATAATGTAATAACACTTGGCAAGTACTATTTGGTGATTGAAATTCATATCTTCCCACTTATAGTGTAGCAGAAAGCCCCCCTTGTACATTTCCCTTCTGGACATGGATATAACAGAAGCCCTTTCTTCCTTGCACCCCCGCCCCACCCATTTTATGCATTTTTTTTCCTTCTAAGTATTGGCAGAGACCTAGCACACTCATTTCATGGCTGTGGAAAGACTCAGAGCCAGCCAGAAAGCTGAAGTAGCTTTCTGTAGGAGAAACCTAGAAACTACATCTACATATCAATTAAGCTCAGTGTCACTGTAGAAAACAAAAGAACTAAAATACCCACTGCAAAGACTATAAATATATCCTGTGCTAACCTAATTCACTTACTGTCCCCAGTAGCCTTTGATCCTCACTACCACATATTGCATTTTTATATATTTCTCATAGTGCATTTTCATATTTTATCTGTCTCATCTTTACCATGGCATTTTGTATTTTATATTTTAAATTTTTAAACTCTTAAGGAATGTACTCCCTGTAGAATGAAGTTACACCCTAGATCATTGTTAAACTGCATAGAAATTTTAATAGTAAAGTGGTAAAATCTGAGTGAATGCAAGTGAATGATGATCATCAGTAGACAATAGCCTAGTCAAAGGAACTCCATTTTAAGCTAATAAAGCTTAAGAACTGATTCTTGGAACTGAGCACTCACCCTATGGACTAGTCCTGTAACCCATGACAAGACAGCCATTAAGTCAGTAAGTCAAGGGTGGACTCCCAAAATGTCAGGTACCAGCAGGCAGAGACCCCTGTGACTAACAGCTGTCAGGTACTACTCAAGACCCACGTGGGACAGCAACCTTTGGACTGGGTAGCCAAGATGATGCTGGGGGATTATACAAGTCTGCCAGAAAGGGATAAAAGGCAGTGAAGCGTGAGCCTCAGCGGCACCCTCTCATCCAGCACCTGATCTACTAAGACAGAAGGACAAGCAGGAGATCCTCTTCTGAAGAAGACATCGCCTTGAAGAAAGCTGACCATCAACAGCAAATTCTGGGGCCTCGGACAGGTAGATATACTGACACCAGTGCTCCCATGATCATTACAACAGCCACTACACACTATACTCCATGGGATTGAATGAGTGAGTGCATGTGTGTGTGCTAAGGTGGCCAGTACCACCCATAACTCAAAGTTTGCATTTATGATTTTATTGGTAACTTCACATCCCATCCAATAAACTAGAATGTATTATGATCCCATGAGTTGGTCCTTTGTAGCCAACAATAGAATCTACTACCTTTAAGCCCTCCGTGTTATAAGATATAAAGTAATAGTGTCCCCAGCTAGATATTTGCCATCCCTTTATTTTATTTTTTTTTGGAGGTAAGGCTCCTGCCATATCCTTCATTCTCAATCAGTGCAGATTGACTCTCCCCCTTCTTCCTTACTGAGCAAATAGCTAGTAGATTATCAACTAGGTAGTTCAGTAGGAGTGTGGGAGGGGTGGCTGGTAGGCACTGAATCTCCAAGTCAGGGCAAGCAGAGAGACACCCTGTGATCCTAAGGCACCATGTGGGCTGCATACCCTTGAATTTTAGAGCCCAGGAAGGCTTTGCAGCATTGCCAGAATCACAAGGTGTCAGCTGAAGGCCCCTGGACAATTCAAGATTCTGGCAGTGACCTTAGCAGCTGATCCCAAGTAAAGTGAGAAAAGGGGCCTAAAGCCTCTGAAGTGAGAGAGAGAGCCACGCACTGGAAACTGCACCCTCATGTGTATCCACCCACCTTCTTACAGCTAGACCCTCACCCACCGAAAGACACTGAGACCCCAACAGGCACCACCATGGACCATGGATGAACACAGCCCGTCTTCTCCCAACATCCAAATATAAGGATGTAAGTGGCAGACTGAGAAATAAAACATCTTGTCACTATCTGGGGTGAGGAACACATCTAGTGTCAGCTCTAGATAGGGAATCAAATCAGAGATGTCTTCAAGAATATCACGCAGGAGATGCAGGTGAGGGGTCACAACAGAGACTGGGAGCAGCATCTCACCAAGACCACATTGATGAGGAGGCATTACCATGTGTTTGATGGTAGAAAGCGGTCTATGGTCTGGGACAGAGCATGCCATCCTACAATGACCTGTCCTGTTTCCTCACCAAGAACTGAGCAAAGGCCCAAGAAGGAGTTCATCCACTTGTGGCCCAGATCCTGATGCAGGGGAGCAGCACAGCCTTGGTGGAAATAGGCAGCCCCCAACTAGGGAAGCCAATGTGGATTTTGGGTTACTTTTTTTAATCCAGAGTAGTGAGGTGGCCAATTTGTGGACGACCCAAAATTATTCAAAGTGGTAAAGACCAAGGTGGACTGTGAGGAACTACAGAAAGATCTGGCACTATTGAGTGAATGGGCAACTAAATGGCAGATTAAATTCAGTGTAGCTACATGTAAAGTGAGGCATATTGGCAAACTAGGGGTTTACTACTTTGAATAATTTTGTATCATCCACAAATTGGCCACCTCACTACTCAGCCGCTGTTCCAGATCAGTTTTGAGTGTGTTAAACAGCACCAGTTACAACACAGCTCCTTGAGGAATCCTGCTGTTTACTTCTTTCCATCCTAAAACAGACCATGCATATTTCCTCTTTATTTTCTATCCTTAAAAAAAGACTTGCTGAATCCTATTTTTCTATTATTCAATTTAGTATGAAAACTAATTATATGCTTTGTTTTTTTTTGGTATTTACCTTTTGAGTTTTAAAATTTCAAATGTCATGATATATTAACCTAAGAGTTTTTTGCATATGATGAAGGAGGCACGATAGTGCACTCTTGGAATCTTGGCTTTGTTTTTGTTTAGTATAATGCAAAAATTGGCATCATGACAAATTATGTATGCACACAAACCTATTTTGCTTCAATGTATATATTTTTGTAATTTTCTACATGGGAAAATGTCACCTTTGGATTTGATTGGAAATTTTCTAAATAGGAAAGATAAAAACAAGGTCAAAGAGATGTCCAGGAAGAGGACAAAAGAATATGATTTTTTAAAGCCATGCAAACATTTCAACTTTTGTATTAACAAACCATACTGGGGAATGGGAAGCTGAACATCAGCTTCGAAGTTATTAAAGAAAATAATATTTAGTTAACCAAAGAAACATAAATATTAGAAAGATTATTTTTATTGAATCATAAATAAGCTATGTTGGCTAGCGATTATAGGATAATGTAAGATCTATAGTAATCTTAAAGCTGTCATTCATTACTTAATGAATGTACTTAGTGGGAAACATCCTTGGAAATTACAGAAAGCCATTATTTCAAATAAATATAAAGAAAAAGTCATGCTGGCTTATATTTATTGCTTCAATAAATCAAGAAGTCATCAGAACCTAAAGATGTATTTAAAAAAGAGAGAGAGAAAGAGAGAGAGAGAGAGAGAGAGAGAGAGACAATAGAGCTTTATTGAAGTATCCTTGAAAAAAGTCACAGCCTCACAATGTTCGATACCTTTACAGAACTATAACCCAGATGTTTAACTTCAAGTAGGTCCCATGAAAAGTATTGAATTTAGGCCAAAAAGATACATGTTTGATTTCAAGATCTGCTTGGGGAATATTTGGCTGTAATATTATTTTGGTCAAAGACCATATGGGACTTTTTTTTACTAAGAATGGTACACGTGTATTTTATTAAGACAATACAGAACTTTGAAATAAATATATACAGAAATATTATCAATTGAATACCAAGTTACTTTCTCTGTTTTATTTTTTAAGGTGCCACTATAAAAGGCAAGGTGGCTCAGCAGGATGCCAGCCTAATATTGGAGTCACTTTCATTTTCCTTGATCCCCCCCAAACCACTTGAGTAATACTGGAAAGATATATCTGCCTCAATTAAAGTAATAAAAGCAGAAGTATAACTGAGAGGGTGGGCATCACCTATGAGGAGGCACAAAAAAGCCTCCACCAGAGTGGCACCTGATTGCACTGCTACAACTGGCACTGTTGAAGCCTGAACTGCCTTGTGCATTCTGACTGCCCCAGGCATGGAACTGCCATCTGATGCCTCTGAATAAAAAATATTCCTTTATTTAAGCCCCCCTAGATATTTTATTGATTGTGCAATTACCTTAATTGCTTGATTAGATTGGCTACATGTTTAAATTAACTATATTGCGTTAAAAAGGTCTAACCAGCTATGTTATTGCTGAAAAAATGTGTAATAACTTTATAACTGGTTCCTATATAGGTTTAATTTGCATGTGTAGGCAGTCTGCAGCTGGGAGACCACAGCTGCTGTCAGCAAAACCTGAGTTAGCTGCCCAAACAGGAAAGGGCAACCTGGCTTGTGTCGTGGGCACTAGCCGTGATAATATTACTCAAGAGACATGACAGTGCCAGCAATAATTTTTTTATTACTTCTGCAGAAGGGTAGACTCCCGCCTTATGGGTGGAAAGCTACCCCAAGAGGGGTTTGACCTTCCATATTTATATGTTTGCTTTACATATGGTATAATGAGGTTAGTCATTGTTACATATTTTTCTGTTAGTTATAATTATCTCTTGCGATAGTCATCATCATAAGGGCATCTTCCCCTTTTCAGTTGAAGGTACCTTCCTCTTTCCAGTTGGGTCAGGGTCACCTTCCTCTTTCCAGTTGGGTCAGGGTCGAGCCTCAGAATAGATGTCTTCTGTATTAGCACTTACATTTTCGTAAGATTATATTTAGTATTAGTATTACATATCTTAGTCATATATGCTTGGATTAAAACTGCCTACTAGTCAATTTGTTAGACAAACATTTAAAATACTGAACTTATGAACTTATAAACTTCTCATGCTTGAACTTACAACTTACTCAATTAAGCAAGTTAGCCTATCTTTTATATCACTGCTGCACTCTCCCCAGGCACTGGGGAGCAGAACATAACCCTGGCTCTGGGAGATCATGGCCAATGTGGTCTGCCAGCTGCAGGGGTGTAGGAGCACTCTAGAGCCATGGGGTGGTCCAGACAGTCACATGGGTGGTTGACTGCAGTAGCATCACACAGGTGTGGGAGCTGATGAGATGCTCTGTCCTGGCATCATGTAGTCTCTGCAGCTGGGAGCCTTCTCACTGCCAATAAGGCGTGATTGGATCTAATGTGCAATCCTACAGTTGTACCTCCTGCTATACACTTGTGGAATGAGAGAAGATACGACTGTGTGGTTCACATATTGACTCCAACCATGCCTTTACCTACACATGTAGAGGGGGCCTTAGTAGCTCTGTTATGATCAAATAGATATTACAGACTCGGCACATCTACACAAGACACTTAACTGCGCGCTAGCATGGTTTACTGCAAAATAAGCATGTGCTTATTACACAGTAAACCTCCCTAATCTAGAGTAAATTATCTACATGCAAATGCAAGTAGCAAATTTACTTGAGATTAATAATGGTTCAGTAACGCTTATGTAGATCCCTGACTGGGAGCAAAATATGCTCCTGGTCAGCTGTTCACCAAGGGGCAGGAGATATCTCCCTGCCCCTGGGACCTGCCTTGTACTGGGGTGGCCTCCACCACAGGAGCCTGAGCAAGGACTGTGTCCCTCTGCTCTGGCAGCAGGGAACTCCAAGGCCTCTGCTCCAAGTTCATGAGTGGGGGACTGGGAGACTCTTATCTCCCAGTGCCAGATCTGCAACCATGGGTTTGGTGCTGGGAGATCCTTATCTCTTGAGCACCAGCCCCACAGTCATGGAGCTTGTTCCCCACCCAGCTCTGCTACCCAGCTTCTTCACAGCATGCAGAGTGAGGGCTGGGAATTGTTCTGGTCAGGAACAGGTCCCAGCACTGTGCCCCAAATGGGTGATCAAGGCACAGGTCTTGGAAAGAGCTGAAGGGGTGAGGTAAGTCCCAGCCGCCTGCCCTGGTCCACTGGTAGAGCAGCTAGAAGCAAGGTAGGAGGACGTTGTCCCTGCCTGAGCAGGGAGACATTGTCCCTGCCAGGACAGTTGTCTCCTGGCCTGGTGCTCTCTGCCAGTGCCTGAACTAGCACTAAGGGGGAGCCTAGAGCAGTGCCAGTAGGGGCCCCTTGCAGGGCTGCAGGAAACTTGGTGAAAAGAGCAGCAAATCTGTTTCCTAATCCCCTCATGTGTAGACAACTGCCTGACAGCACTTACTCCAGAGTATTTTACACCAGAGTAAATTTAAGCCAAATCAAATGCATGGGTAGATGCACCTACCAGGTGATGCTCAAACACTAGTCATTGGGGATAGAATGGGTTTCTGTACATGAGAAGCTTTACTGTGTATTAGAGTAATCTAATGTGCAGTAAAGCATCAGCATCTACTTAAATTAGTCTAATACACTGCTTTCTAGTCCTGGTAGATATAGGTACTAGAAAATGGCACATTAAGCTAATCTGCTGAAGTGGACATATAGATGCAGAGTAGGAGCAAATTGTTCTGGGAAGCCAAGGCATCAGGGGGCTCCAGGTTAGCCCCAAGCTCTGCCAAGCAGGTAGGGAGCTGGATACAACTGCTTGCCTGCTCCCTGGAGCAGCTCCGAGCCTCATGGAGCTGGGAGCTCCCCCAGGCAGGTGGGCAGCTGGGGACACCTGCTCACCTGCTCCCCAAAATAGGTCTTTTTGGAATCTGAAGCTCCTCCAGGCAGGCAGGGAGCTGCAGGGCAACTGCTTTGGGGAGCAGGTCTATAGCTCCCTGCCTGCTTGGAGGAGCTCCTACCTCCACAGAGCTCAGGGGTGTTCCAGGGACTGGTCAGGCAGATCTCCCCACATCACCCCAACCCAGACCTGACCACCCCTATACCATCTGTTAGTCTGGGGTTGTCCACAGTGTCCCTTGCCAGCCTAAAGCTGGCACCCAGGGGAGCCTACACCTCCCTTTGGCTACCGCAGGGGGAAAGAGTAGGACAGAACAGCCCTGGACTTAACTGCTTCCAGTGTGGGCACATGTTTAGACATGGGCCCAGGAGCAGTTTAATGTGTCTGAATTTTTTGTGCAGAAAATTCAGGCGCATTAATTACATGTGTAAATGTGTCCACTGGAGTAACTAAAATAGATGGATGGAGTTGCTGTTTTTGGCTGAGATGGTGACACATAGCCACATGTCTATTTTTTTTTAACTTATCTCCTGATACTCAGCAACTTCCATACTAAAGGAAACAACATGTTATGTGTGGAAATGGAAGTCTTTTTAAACTTTTATTGCTATTACCTGTCTTTGAAACTGCTTGAACCCACAATGCAATGACGTTATCTTTGAAAAATTCATTCTTGGATTTTGTTCTATAGTAATTTTTATTTCATAGAAGGAATGGACATGACTGCTACACCATTGTAACTTATACTACCAGTATATGGTAACTCCCCAGTTTTTAAGAAGTAACTCTAACCTGAAGTTTGATGACTTACCTGCATGTTTTCTACCCTTTTACTATAAAGTGACATTATTTTATAATTGTGTCATATATCCACATTGCAATGTTTAACATGATATATTTTATACAGCTCTGAGCGTGGACATATATTTTATTAAGTGTGTGTATGAGTGTGTGTACACAGACACATACACACTTAATAAAATATGTGTGTATATAATGTGTGTGTGTAATTAAATATCTTGTCCCATCAAGCTGTTTCCCCTCAGCCTCAAGCTATTGTGCCTATGAGTAATGTGAAATAATTGTTAATTAAATATTCTTGAAGCTTTGGCATAAGTCTTTAGGAAACTGGAAAATCTCAAAAGAGCAAGTTTTCTGCAATACATAACATCAGCCAACTCATTAACAAGTAGGTTTTATGTCTTAGACTTCGCTTGATTGTTGCCCTGTTATGCCCAGTGTCAAAGAAAAAGTCTTACAGTCGTTGGTTATAAAAGCTAACTTGAGGAAACTGGACATGTTACTGAACATCCATCCTTCTTCACTTAATGAACTATTAAAGCCCCAAGTGCTGCTATACATTAACAGAAAATAAGCAGTGATTTATTATAGCACTACCTGTTCTTATGTAGTTTTGGCTAAAACATCTTTGACTCAGTTGTAAGAAGATAACTTTTAGTTCCCTAGTACTCTGAGCTTTATATGCTTTCAGCTGCAAAGAAGGGTTTTTCTTTCTTTGAATAGTCTTCAACTAAAATGGTTGTTTTTTGTGAACTTTGAGTGTAACTAAAGTGCTCACAAAACTTTGCAAATGGCATTAGGTGTTCCTTTATTGTCTACCTCTATTTGGGGCACCAAAATACAGTGAATTTTTATTTAATTTTTTATGACAGTTCATTAAGGTTACTTAGATGAAACACTTATGTCAAACATCTTCCTACAAATGTAGTACCCTAGTGGTTAGAAATCTTCATAAAATCTTATACAAGTATGGTGTACTCTGAATATAATTCGGAAGTTATTAAAAATTTATTCAATTTGAGTATAATTTCAGAATTAAGGGTACGATTTTATTTTACTTCCTGAAAAAGAAGCTGAATTATCACTATATTTCCTTCTGCCTCAGCTGGAAATATTTTGTTTAATATTTAAAATATCTATATGATGTTAAGGAAAATTTCAAGAAAAATATGAACATATAACTAAAAAAAACATAAAAAGTTTGGACCTTACTAAAATATTTTCCAACAGAAATTAATTGAAGGAATTTTTACATTTTTCCAACAGTAAATTTTTATTAGATTTAAATATTTTTAAATGACTTTGCAACTATTTTATTTCTTGGTGAAGGAATTGCAAAAATGAGAGGACAGTTTTAAGTACACTTCAGTGAGGTCACTGAGTTTCTGAGTGAAATTATTTGTACGTGTATTTTTATTTTAAAGTATTTACTGTAAGGGGAAAAAAGATGTGGCCTTCAACACATTCTCACTAAATACTAAATATTAAGCTGAATTTTGCTTTTTAAAACAGTGCATTTGACAGACATTCTGATGTAAGGATGTTAGCATAGTCCAAACATGTTTGCATAGAATATGGCAGGATGACATTTTGAAATATTAATTAGTTGTTCAAACATGTTGTGTATCAAAGCACATCTGGTCTGTGGTTGAATGTGAAAACAAATGGCACATCAGCTTTTAAAGATGGGTTGATAGAGTCACATAGGTCAACTTGTTCTTATTTCCACCCTGGCAATTTCATCAACGTCTCACTTTAAGATGGGATTCAATTTTTATAATATATTATAAAATATATAGTGGCTGGTGCACTAAAATATTATCTAAAACTATTTAAAATGTTATGATAAGAAACATTTCTACTTACATGCTATCATTTCAGTCTCCAGTCTTCTTTTCCACAAACAAATTTTGTAGCCTAAATTCATCTCAGTAACTTGGGTCTCCTTGGTTCAGATCCACAAAAGGTTCTAGATTGGGGCAGGCAATTATTGTGGCTGGGGGGACACTTAAGCTTTGGTGAGCTGTCACAGGCTTCAAGGGTGGCTCGCCCCTTGACAGGTGCCCTGCCCCCAGTGCCATCTTGGGACCAAAAGTCGCTTCCCTAATCCCTAAATTTTTTCCACCTGAAATTCCTCCCCTTGCCCCAGAAGAACCCCACTGCAGGCAGTGGTGACAGCAGCAGCAGGCAGGGCACTCAGAGCAGTGCAGGTACTGCAGGTACTGGCACATGGCTCTGGCTAGTGAGGAGCACCACCCTGCTGGGCCACCTCTATCATTGGTGCTTCCCACCATGCACACGCAGCCCCCACATTTGTGTGCCACAAGAGGGATGCTCCATATGCTAGAGCCAGGTGGCTTCGCTCCTCCCTGCTGCACAGGTCCCAGGACTCTGCAAGAGGTGGGGGAGAGCCCTGGTCCCTGATTCTCTGCTGAGTCTCACAACCTGCGCAGCAGGGAGCAGCACAGGCAGCCAGCTCCAGCACATGGAGCTTCCCTCGGGTGGTGCATGAGTACAGGGACTGAGCATGCTTTGCAGGGAGCACTGATGATGGAGGCAGCCAGGCAGGGCTGTGCTCCTCACTGTGATGTGCACCGCTGGCCAGAGCAACATGCTGCCAGGCACCAGTGCCTGCCCCAACCACCCTGCTTGCTGCTGTACCATGAGAGAAGTATGGGTGTGTGTGTGGGGGGGGGGTATCCAGACCTCTCTCACCCCTTCTTCACACACCAGAAACACCATATGCCCTATGCCCCCCCACACTCACACAACCACAACCCCTCACAACCCCCTCACACTCAACCTCACCCCCACACAATGTAGCAGACTAAGAATTTCTTTTTGAGTTACTGTGCAATCATCTCTATATACAGTATGCAAACAAAAATCATAATAATTTTTTTTTGTAATAAAATATGTTATAATAAGATTTTGAATTTTAGTGTATGATTTGTTCTTTTCTGGTTCTAAGATAGCAACCCTCCTCCCAAAAGGAGTATTTTCAGGGGGCAAGTGGAGGGACTTCTGGTGGCACAGGTCAGGGGTTAGGAGTGGGACTTCCGGTCCCAAGATGGCGACCAGTGGGCAGGGTAAACAAGGGGTGGGATTATCCATATGGCCCTCAGAAGCTCACTAAACTTTGCTAAGTGGCCCTCCACCCAAAATAATTGCCCACCCCTAACCTAGAGGATAACACGATGATCTAAAAGAGATGACATGGACTTGTGTATAATCTGATTTTTTTCTGTAATGAGAGTTTATGGATGAATGGGGGTGGGTGATTGTAGGAGGGAAGGGTAGGAAAAAATGGATTTGACATACCTTGATACTAAAAGGTTTTTTATCATTGTCTCCTATGACATTTTAATTAGTAAGCTATGAAAATACAGTCTAGATGAAACTACCATATGTTTGATATATAACTGGTTGGATTATCACAAGGGATCCTGGTTTTCTGATTTTAAAAAATCCTCAATTTTTGGATTAAGAAAAGTAAGCTAAAATCCACATTTTTCCATGATCAGAATGAAACACCACTAATATCTAGCTAGCTAGCTATATGTATATGTGTGTGTGTGTGTGTTTGTGTGTGTGTGTACAGGAAACCCTCACTATTCACAAACTCCAGATTTGCGGATTCAGATATTAGCAGGGGAGGGCAGAGCTGGGAGCCTGACAGAGAGCGAGGTCCGGGGTCATGAAGGGAGGCGGCGGTGCCGGCATTTTCTCCCTCAGCGGCAGCCATGGCAGTGCTCAGCGGGGAAGGGGTCAGTCTCCAGGTGCTGCAGGGGAGCCCTGGGGATGGGGAGGGTGGTAACGGCAGCAGCAGCATCTTCTCTGCTGCCACTGCCAAAGGCATCCACAACGGCACTTGGAGCAGCCACAGCGGTGCTTAGGGGGAAGTAGTCAATCCCCAGGTGCCCTGCCAACAATGCGGGGCGGAGCAAGGGGCATCTGTGGGGTCTGATGGGGAGCCCCATCAGTATTTGTGGATTTTGCCACCTGTGGGGATCTCTGAAACCTATCCCTTGCAAATGGCGAGAGTCTCCTGTACACAGTCCCCCACCCTGACTTGTGGAAAAATGTGGATTTTGAATTACTTTTTTAAATTTGAAAATTGGGGATTTTTTTTAAATCAGAGAAAACCAGGATCCCTATTATCATGCTAAAAGGGTAGGCATCAATGGCTTGATACTTTTGTGGGAGGAGATACTCAATGAGGTTGTCCAGGGGTCTGTCCTGGGTCTCAAACTATTTTAATATCTTCATTAAAAATAAGACTGAATGCACAGTGAAAAATTTTGCAGATGATGCCAAGCGGGGTGGTGTTGCAGATACTATTGAGGATAGAATTAGGATTCTATCTGACCTTAATAAAAGTAATATGGTCCAAAATTAATCAGATGAAATTTGGTAAAGATAAGTGCACCTCAGACAGAATAATATCATACAAAAACAAACTGGGGAACATTTGGCTAGGTTGAAATACCACAGAAAAGGATCTGGGAAGTAAATGGACTGCAAGTATTAATGTTCTTTTTGCAAAGAAGTCAATATTATATTGGATTGTATTAATAGTAGGTAACACAATAGGCAAATGATAGGAAGCAATTGTTTTATTCTGTTCAACACTGGTGAGACCTAATATTGAGGACTGTTTTCCATTTTGGGATCCACACTTCAAGAGACATTAAACAAATTAGAAAAAGTTATAGCGAGGAACAAGAATAATTAGATGTCTAGGAAAATTCCTCGTGAGCCAGAAATGACTAGTGGCAAAACTGAAACCAAAGCAAACTTCTTTTTCATACAAAATGAATCAGTGACAGCACCTGCACAAAAGAGAGTCTTCAAGCTCATGTGGTATCATATGTGATAGATAGATAGATAGATAGATAGATATAGGAAAGGTTTGATTTGGGTTTACTTTTTTAAAATCCAAAATTCAGGGATTTTTTTTTTTTTGTTATCAGAAAAAACCAGGATCCTTGCTAATAAGATACAACTCATCATATTATATGAACTAATGGAAAGTTTCTATGAACATACTCTGCTTTAGAATCCATGATATTTTTTAATGTAGACCATTTAATGTCTTTCCAAATGCATGAAAATATTTTCTGTGTGGTTAAAATCATATGATTATGAACAAATTACTGTATTTTTTACAAGGCCACTCAGAATTCTGTTTTAGATAAATTTCCATCATAATTACTTTTAAAACAATGTTTTCCTTCTCTTTCTCCTTACTCTTCCTTCTCCTTTCTCCTTCATGTTCTCTTCCTCCTTTTCTTTCTTCTTCTTTTCTCTCTTTCTAGTATTTCAGCCATTTTTATAATGAATTCCATGGAAAAATATGCAGTTCTATAGCCTTTTAATAAGAAATGAGTCAGCAGGGGAAGCTTATATTTGCTTAAGTCACATCATAGGACCTGGGTGAAATTACTAACTTGGCTTCATGAATAGCAGATTTGTTAATGATTGTTTCTAAAGTTAAGTTCTGATGACATTTCAGCATTTATTGCAGTGGAAACAACTTCACAGATGGTTAAAATGAAGCTTCTCTCTACCCAGTTAGTTGAAGCAGTGGTGCTTTGTAATTTAGCAAATGAGATGTTCATACATAAACATATTGGGACTATATAGTTAAAGAGCAAGTGCCTGTAAAAACAAATATTCAAGTCAATATAATGCTTTGAGGTATTTCCAGTATGGCATACTGTATGCATAGGTTGAGGGTTAAACCATAAATGCTTATGAGGAAAAATTCACAAAAACTACCTGACACAATATGTTGCAGGTGGTATGTAAAGAAACATGTCTTCATTTTAACGCCCACTGAAGATTATCATCACATTACTCACTTCAGTGTCTAAGGGTTTTAAGGCCCTCAGTTCCCATTTGCAAAAAAATTATTTAGATACTTACAGGTCCATACCTCAGGATTAATTAAGGGCTCTTAAAAATTTCTCATAATTTCAAAATGTTTATCCTCCAGAAGCGCTATAAAAATGGAATGGCTCTTGCCTCTTGCTGTCACAATGATTCCCCCTCTGCTCAGTTTTGTGAGCTGTATTAGTTAGATATGGCAATAACAATCCAAAGTTGACCCAGAAGCAGTGCTCAAGATTGAGGTCAGGTGCTTAATGGTTAAGAAGTACCTTCAATTAGAAGTGCATTTTTAAAGAGGAACTAATGTGTGCTTACATTTTCCTGTGCTCTGTTCTGTCAATACAATAATTTCAATTTTGAAATTTGATACTGATTAGATTACTCAGTAATACACAGTGTGGTAAAAACTTTAACTTCAAAATTAACCCAGGACTGTTAAAATAAAGCCTCTGATTTCTCCTGTTATATTTCAAAAAAATCTTTTTCATCAGCTATACATCATGCATCCCAAAACACTCCAAAGAGATAGCTTACACTATTCCAGGCCACCAAACATCATTCTGAAATTTCAAGTTGACAGTGAATTCATGACCTTTTTGTTATGATGCCTAACACTACAGTATGCCGTGAAGACTGTTAGTAGAATGTCTGAGGTGTTTTGACAAAGATGACATCTTTTGGAGAAGGAAAATATAATCACATAAATTATTATTTTTCTGGGCATTTAAAAGATGTTTGGAACAAGAGCAATCTGTCACTTCTGGCAAAAATCTTTTAGAATGGACTTGTTACTTGCTTAATAGTCTAACAGTTTTCTGCAGATACCTATATTGTGCCACTCTTTTGAAGCATGTGCTTTCCAAGGGAAAGCATTCTACAATTTGGGAAATGATTGTTAGAGGTAGTGCTGAGGATAATACACAGGACAGAGTATTTTTGATCGCCAGGTAAAGGTCATTTGAACTCTGCTTCTTATATGAACAAACAGAATCAATGGCAATACTGTCAAGAACTACATTTATTGATAATAACATGGTAAAACTGTGGAGGAGTCTCTAATGGATCAAACCATGTATTCACATAGTTATGTCCTGTGCTTTGCTTACAGATACTGAGATTATACTGTTTTGTTAAATGTGAAATTTGGGTAAAGCTGTTCACTTTTTCAGACTCTAGAATATTTTTGAATACATGCTAAAGGCAGTTAGTTAAAGGTACATGAGACATATAACAATTCATATACCTTTTCTTTATTTTAATCCCATCTTGTCCTGACATAATCCTTGACGATAACTACTAAAATTAACTGCATTGCACCTGCTAGTTTCAGGGTCATTGCCACTGCCGGCAAACTAAAGAGCACCACATGTTCCTCTGATGGGTTAGTGTTTGTTCTATTTCCACAGGGAACAGTATTCTGAGGGCAGTTGGTCACTGCAAATGATTTTTTGGCTTGTTGCTATTCTGAAAAAAAAAAAAAAATCTAGGTGAAAGGCTTGGTGAAAAACACTATTCGTTTCAGATGTATTTACTTTAGTTCTTGATCTCCGCTGTCTCTCTGATGGTTTGACTTAAAAATATTGCTCAAATGGATAGCTTTTCTTCCAATATAATTTGTTTTCACTTTTTCTTTCTACTACAAGTAACCAACTTGCAATATATCACAGCTGTCATTATAATGAGAAAAAGCGTCATGATGCAGCAGAACTCAGTCAATTCAACTATATAGAGAATGTAGTCAAATTATTCTTGATAGAAATGCACCTGCTTAAACTGCTGTTTTGGATAGCCAGTGATTAGATATTGTGAAGAAAATTATTTAAAACCTTGTGCATTGAAATAATGTAACTCTGAAGTATAGCAAAAGGGATCCTTCTTGGCAGAAGGTCTTCAATCTCTGGAAAGACACCCAATTGAAAATTACCCAGCTGATTTAGTCCTGGCACTAGATCTAGTATGGGTGCCTAGGTGCATGAATGGGCTATACTCTAGGGCTGTATGAAGCTTCGGGTGCTGATTCGATTTGGAGGAGATTCAGCCTGATTCACCAGCTGAATTTCCTAAGCTAAATCAAATTGGGAGACCAATAACAAGGTCTCAATTGATTCAAAGCTCTCTGAATCAATTTGGAAAAGATTTGAGAGGTTTGGAGAGATTCACTGCCGCAACCCAGACTTCATGCTGGTAAGTAGGGGGTGGCGGGGGGGGGACTGGAAGAGGGGGAAGGAGACCATGGGGGTATCCCCACCAGGTCCTACCCCTTCCTGCTCCACC
>NW_017728906.1:111386500-111409699 GCF_001723895.1 Crocodylus porosus | reverse complement strand
CCCCACCAGGTCCTACCCCTTCCTGCTCCACCAGCCCCCCTGAGCACCTCCCGACACCTGCCTGCTCTCCCCCCCACCCCATGGCTGTTGCAGTGTCCCAGATCTTTAAAAAAAAATAAAGCCCTACACTCACTGGATGCTGCAGCAGCCATCGGGGCCTCTTGGGGCTCATAGCAGAGCCCCCGTGCAGTGCATGGCAGTGGGATGTCACCCCCCCGCAACCTGGCAAATCCGAATCTGAAGTGATCCCTTGAATCAGACAAATCTGAAGCAAATCCTAGCCACTTCACATAGACCTACTATTCGCAAAGTGTAAGAACATGACTGAGATTTAGGAGGGATTTATGAATGTATGTTTCAAAAAGTTATCCAGTTTCCTATACTCTACAAACCACAAAGATTCATTAGGTACCTAACTTCAGGTGCTGACTTTATTTTGTACTGCAGAGTTCCCTAGGCACCTAGACTTGAGTTTCTGTGCCTGCTAAAAGCAATCCAGTCTGATAAAATAGTTGTCTAGATTCTGTGCAACCTCTGTTGCAATCCATATTTGGTACTGGAGAGACACTGAAATCCCCAGAGGTTCCTACTTTGTTAGGACTCTTGTCCAGTAAAAGGTAAATCTTGGCTTTTAGGCCTCCCTCTGCCTGAGGAGATTCAAGTCCACATCTCCCACTTCCCAAGACAGTGCCTTAAGCACCTGGCTAAAGAGTAGTCTGGATTGGGGGCAATCTTCACCCTTTTTTTTGATGCTTGGCCGCTGGCCAGACAAGAGTTCTAGA
Organism: Crocodylus porosus; assembly: GCF_001723895.1. Taxonomy (NCBI): domain Eukaryota; kingdom Metazoa; phylum Chordata; order Crocodylia; family Crocodylidae; genus Crocodylus; species Crocodylus porosus. The sequence continues at coordinate 111,408,917 of NW_017728906.1, read as the reverse complement.
ACTGTGGGATTAAAAGGCAGTGAGCAAAAGCTAGCCTTAATTTTACCTTGAGACTAATGTACTGTATCAGCCTGCCCTGAGCCATGAATATGACCCCCATCCCCAAATTACCGTCAAGGGAAAGACCCTGGAAGTAGTTGAGCACTTCACCTACTTCTATAGCCACCTCTTTCAGTGAGTGAACATTGAGAAGATCCAGTACAGGATCTGGTGCACAAGTGCTCTCTTTGGGAAATTGTTTCAGTGGGTAAACACAAGATGCTAAAGATGCAGTAGACTAATTCTACTGAGCATTAGTATGGGCAGCAAAAACTGTGCTAATGCACAGCAGAATTAGTGTACTGTACATTAGCATCATTATAAAAGTGTGTGCTGGTGCTACTGCACATTATTATAGCACATTAATGAATGTGTAGATACACCTGGTGTGTCGTTATACATTGTCATCTCTGAAAGACACCAAATGCAGCCATCCCCACTCTCCTTTACAGATGTAAAATGTGGGTGACCTACAGTTGCAATCTCAAGAGCTTCAAGTCGTACCACCAACAATGCCTCCAGCAAATCCTTCACATCAAATGGGAAGATCGTCACACAAATGCCAGTATCCTTGCTGAAGCCAATATTACCAGCCTTGGTGTCCAAAGGAAATAGAACAAGGACACTCTTGAAACAGAGAAGAGAGAGCAGAGGAAGGAAAAGGGAAGGAATCTCAGCTTGCAGTTTCCCATCTGCTGCAGAAAGACCTGCAACTTGTGCAGGAGAATCTGGGGCTCAATGACTGGGCTCTTAAGTCATCTCAAGTCCCATGAATAAGCTGTAGTAGAAAGAGCCCTGAAATCAAGGCATTGAGGCTAACAATATTACTCGACCTCAGAAGGGCAGGTGGAGGTTGCAAAACGTCCATGACTAACTGTCGATTTACTTAGACTATCACTGTGCTGGAAGATTACTTAAAGTGAGCCTTGTTCATCCACATGGCTACATTGTTCCTTTTAGTTACCAATTCCTTTTTTAGTATGGATCTCAAACTCTTTCATGTTCTTTCTCAGTTGTCACTCCTGATATCACATAGTGACCACAGGGTTTGATAAACACAGGCATACAAAATGAGAAGAACTAAATAATGAACTGTATTGTGACATAGTAAGCAATCTCTGCAGACCCTTTGTCTTGAATGAACTACTAGCTGACTGCTTTTTAGTCTGTTAGGTAGTGTCCCTAAATTGTAACTTCTATAACTACAGGCATGATTGGAAGCAATTCCATTCCCCATATTGGGTTTGCAGATGGCTGGCATTACACTAGCATTATTTACTAACTGTCACTTACATATATAGTTAAAAATATATCCATTTATTCTATTTATTCTTTTAAGCCAGGATACTAATTTGCATATAAATTTGTTTCACTAGGCCTTTTGGAATAATGTCGTCTTACCAAGTAAATATGGTGTCATCTATAAGGTTGTTCAACACTAGCATCAAATATATGTATCCTTATTACTTTTTGAAAGCTAATAAATTAAAACCTTTTAATCACATTTTAAGGATACTAATTTGTGGGTGGAGGGGTGGGGATACGCTACCCTGTTTCATATTTGGCAAAATAACTCCTAAGAAGATACTCTGTTCTTCAGATAAATAATCTGTCTGCATTATCTATAAACTCTCATATTACCTTGAGGAAGACCAGAAAACCCCAAAATACTTAATATTCACACCCAAAATCTTGTGAATTTGATTTGAAAGAAGGAAGTTTTGTTCTAACATTGTCCTATATCACTTCCAAGTAGAATTTTAGTTCCGGGTCAGATCAAAATTGAAAAGAGACCTATATTCTTGTTCCCACTTCCAGGCAATAGAAATCAGAAAGCTGTTTTGGGACATAAATCTTGCATGAACAACTATAGTTGTAAGATACCTATCATTTGGGGCAAACTTGTTTGTGATATTTTAGCCCTTATATCAGGCTATCTTCAGTTCAAATATTTATATTGAACATGTGCATTTTATAGTTGTTTGTGTATTTCAGGGGTTTGGTTGCCCAAGTGAGATCACACAGGGAACAATCATTTTTATACAAACAAACAGGTAAACTGAATTCAGGCAGCAACAGGAAATAAATACAATAAGGACTAGTGTCCCGTCTTCCAGGAGCATATAACCATAACGCACATACATAACATACAGTATCCCTCCCATGGTAGATAACATAGTCCTTTTAAGTGCTTGGGTCAGATGGTGATTCACCTTGGATGACCCAGTCCACTTACTGAAAATGGCAGCAGGTTGCTTCATCTCTTCTTAAGTCACTTTTGTAGCTGAAAGATTTGACAGGTCTAAAACAAGAGCTAACAGATTCATAAGGACTAGTCTTTTTGGTATTATGCTGTCTTCTGGATTGGTAGGCAGCACATCACCTGGAACTCGACCTTGTTTCTGGTCAATGTGCTTGTGAAATGTCTTTCCATCTGGAGTCTTGCGCTTCTATGAGCTTGGCCCTAGAGCTTCAAGCACCATTGCAAAGCAACCACTGTGGCCTGGTCCATAGTTTTACATGTACACAGGATTGTTTGGTTTGAAGATCTTCACAGGTGAAGTAGCCTGCTTGGTAGAGAACTGGAAGTTTTTCCTTACTTGGTATGTGATTACCAGGGGTCCTGCCTTTCTCCAATTTGGGGGTTAAAAAAAGTAACCTAAAATCTACCTTTTTCCATGATTAAAATGTACCACCACTATATATATAGTGGTGTATACACAAATATATATATAGTGGTGTTTTATTTTAATCATGGAAAAAGGTGGATTATGGGTCACTTTTTTAAATCTGAAAATTAGGGATTTTTTTTTAATCGAAGAAAACCAGGATCCTTCCTGATTACCAGGTGTGATTGGAGACAATCCAAACAAGTCTTCAGTCAGTTGTTCATCAGTAGTTCAGCAGGGCTCCAACCTGTGACTGTGCACGGAGTTACATGCTGTTGCAGTAAAAATTAGCTTTATTCAGAACAAGTTCTCCTTCAAAGACTTTGCTATATTCCTTTAGGTTATCTTGAATGATGTCTGTTATAATGCTGTGCACTCCTGTTAACTTGGCTTGTACCATTCCTCACCTAGGAAGTTTGCTTACTCTTCTTTGGCAGTTATGAGGAAGAAGACCCCTTTATCATTCCCTTTATCCTTGACATAACATTCTCCCACAAGTTGTCTGTTTGCTCAAAATGTTTTGCTTCACAAAGAACAATAGGTGGATGGTTTTGAGGACATAGCAATATGTATGTCATTGTGAAAGTAAGGCAAATTTAGATCCTAAGACTATTTCTATGATACAAGGAATACCTTGGCACATCACTGTAGCATAGGTTTTCGTCTTTCGTTTGGGTGGTGTTTCCACAACATTGATAAACACTGTCATGTAGACACTTGTGAGTGTTCCACAGCCTGAACTTTCATTCAGCAGACAGTATTCGTAGCAGCTGACAACTTTCCAGATCACTTGAACTTTTGATGATACACACATTTGGTGTGACCCTTGTGCTTGCAATTATGGCATTCAGCATCATGGAAACAGATGTCGTATTGATGGCTTCTACCCAAATCACAGAAGCTTTCCAAGGATGAGATTACTGTGCACTCTTGTGTAGTTTTGTTAATCCCTTTTGGGAATTCCATTTGGATTGAACGTGGTGCATTTCATCTGGCGTCATTTTAATGGACAACACTGGGATCTCCTTTGAATGGAAATATGTAGTTTTGTGAACCCATAATTCTTTTTGTGGAGTGCCACAGGTTAAGTTTTGCTTCATGAGGAATCTGTATTGCAAGTCTTCACTTACAACCCCACACATAAGTCTATCCCTCAAGACAAAACTCAAGACTGCTAATAAAATTGCAGTTTTCAGATAGAAAATGCAACTCAGATATGTATGCTGTAATCTCTTCACTTGGCAGGTGAATGCATTGACTGAAAAGGAACCATTTCAGTTTAAGATGGAATGCAAAGTAGATTTTATTTATTTATTTATTTATGTGTTTATTAATTACTGGTGGAAAGATTTTGTCCTGTGACATGTCCCAGGTTTTGGCTGGGGGAAACAAATGAGTGAAAAATGTCAGAAGTCTGTGAGCCAATGACAGCCAGTAGCATGGCACATTTCTAATCAGTCTCCGTTTTCTGATTGCCAATGATCTCTTTTATCTGGAAGCCATAGCTGTCCCAAGGTCCTAGGATGACTCAAGTTCACCATTGTGGATAGCAGTCATACTGAATACCCCATGGATAGAACCCCTGGTCTGGGTTTCCTGCGTGGCAGAGGGTCCACTTTTCTTGTGACTCACTGTTCAGAATGAAGCACTGGAAGCATCCTTCTCACTGGGATCATTGCCAGTGTATTGTATTGCAGGGGTTTCTTTGTCCAATGAGATCAGCTAGAGAGCAACAGAGTTGCCATATTGATTGTATCAACAAAAGGCTTAACTGGATGCTCTTCAAGCAAAATAGCAGGCAGCAACAGGAGATAAACATGATACAGAATAGCTTTGGTTCCTGGCAGGCATGTATATGATATACATAATACTCCATGTATAAGACTTGTGAATGAAAAATGTACCTATTTCACTTGATCCAGACTTTCCTTAGAAATGCTGCATAATATGAACTATATGATATAAATGCCTAATGCTGAAGATTAGAACATGACGTTTGTTTAGGGTATGGGAATCACAAACTATTCACAACCAGAAGGCATTCATTTGCTATTTGTGGGATGTGCCAGGCACACTAAAAAGACATATATTCAAGTAAAAGTCAGTTTAGTGTGCCTGGCACATCTCACCAATAGAAAGTTAGAAAGTGGGATAAATATATATCTTTACCTATAGCGTGTGTCCAGCAACACATGTGCAGTTCATGGAGCCTTAAAAACATATGAGGTACAGAAAAATGCATGTAGTGCACATGCACCCATTCACCATGCTGCTAATTAGCAGCCAGGTGGGTTTTTTTAAATACAAAGATCCCAGTGTAAAAAAAAAATACCACTAAAAAAAGCTGTTCAAGCAGTGTGCACCACCTGAAATGGAGCCTGGCCAGCCAGAGTCAGCAGCCACTGCTGCTGCCCCAGGAGGCCACCAGAACCCTGTCCCCAGTCTCTCTTGCCCCATCCAGGTCAATTTGCCACATGCTGGAGTGCACATGCAGGAGTGCGCCCAGGGAAAAACAGCAGCAGCCCAAATACATGCCACTGCTATATCTACCACCAGAAACCTATACCCCTGCACATTCATGCTCATCAGGATCTGCCCATAAAGTTCAAAATTATCCTTCTGAAATAATGGAGGAAATCTTAACGGGGCTTCTGAAATGATTCATAAATATTGTTAATAACCCATGAAGAGTTTATTCAGTATGACCTATATTTCATGATATTATTTATAGTGAATATATGCTTCTGCATCTAAGGATAAATAAAAATGTTTAAGCAAGAGAAATACATAAACCCCCCAAAAAACCAAAACAAACCCCTCAACAAAGAAAAAAAAAAAACCAAATAAAAACAAAAAGTTAAAGACATCAAATTCTCTGATATTGTGGCCTAAATGTAATGGACCCAGTAATAAGCTGACATTTGCAATATTTTTTTTGTGTAATAATTCATCACACGCAAAGATCAACTAATGCAATGTAGCTACTTATCTCAAAGGAGAAAAATAAGTGGTAATGGTACAAGAGCGTTTAATACCAGGTACAAGTCCAGCCTAGCTCTTATAAGTCTCTTTAGAAAAAGAAGAGAATTGCTATCAACTTGAATGGGAAATGGAAAGGGGAAATACATACATATGGGAGATATCAGTCAGAATAGAGAGGGCTGGGCTATGTGAAGGTTGTTTGCAAGGTTACCTGCTCTGAAGCAATGTAAAGCTGGCATTTGCATGTCAAAGCTTTGTTCTTAACATAGTGTCACACAAATTGTTGGACCTGGGGTTTAAATTTCACAGATGTCTAAGCTCATTTAAAAATTAAAGTGCAGTAATCTGTGATCCACAGTGTATCTTATCATTCTCAGTTTTTGCAGTAAGTACTCCACTGTGATTGTTTTGTTTACACATTAGATTTTTGCTTATAAGAGTTTTTTTTCTTTCTCCCACTATAGCATCTCTGTAGTATTTATTTGAATTTTAGAACATTATATCATTTTGCCTCTGAGCACTTGAGCTTTACTTTTATACAAAGGTTTTTAGTTTTCTCTTTAAAAAAAATAAATGATACGATGTGTTATAATCATTAGTTTCAATTTTTTGGCTAAAACTTGTTTTGTAAGGGTTTTAATTATCTTTTCATGAAAAACAATTTAAGATGCCTAACCTGAAAGCTGATTTTTCAGGAAAAAATCTATTTTCCTGTCTGAGTGGCATTTCACTAGCTGAAATTACTCTGTATTGCATTAGAATACCATGGGGCATTACTGATTTAGCTGAATAACATGGTTTGTTGAATCGTATTTGTCTTGTGTATTTAGACTTCTATAACAAACAAAAACTGTTTATTCTATACTCTGCTTGACAAAACTAATTAATCCAATTTCAAGTAACAAATCCAACAGCCAAAAAGATTACCCAGTCTCAAAATTAAGGAGCAGGAATAATTCCACAGCATCTCTTATAAAACTTCCGTTAAACAACTAAAAGGTTGACTTCTACAACATTTGTTCATCCCCTGGTTCTCAGAATTTCAACCAAATAGATAAGTTTGCATAATGTTCTGAAGATCAGTTGATTCTGGTTTTCTTTGAATGAAGCATCAATGAGTTCCAAAGATGGAGACTTCTCGGGTGCGTCCAGATGAGCGTGCATGTGCCTCTTGCCCTGCCTCAAACCCCTTTGAGGTGGGGCAACAGGCACGTGTGGGAATGAAAAAATGTTCCACGCACTGCAAGTTTGCAGCATGGGAAGAAAATTAGACCCCTGAATATCCAGGGGTCTAAAAAAACTGCTCCACAATAGAACGGAGCAAGGTACAGTTCAACACCATGCCCAGAGCCAGTCCTCCAAAAGAGATGCTCTGGTTTGGCACGGTCCCTGCATGCCGGGCCAGGCCAGGAAGGGCCCGGCTGCAGCAGGACCTGGTACAGAACACGAGAAATGCATGCCGCACTGGCTCCTGTCAGCATGGGCCGGGCGCCAGGGCCAGCTTCTGTCTCTGGCCCCTGTACCTGTGGGGGGGTGAGGACCTGGACCAACCCCATGTGGCTCTGGTCCAGCCTTGCACCAGAGCAGGTCACAGGGCTCTGGGAGGTGCAGCTCCTGTGTGCACCTCCTGGAGCTGTGTGACCCACTCCAGTGCAAAGCCAGACTAGCAAGCCTTAGGGATCTGGGCCCAACCCAACTGGGCTGCAGAGGTTCCCCCAGGACCTGGCTGGGCCTGGCATGCAGTCCCCGCATGCTGCACTGGGTCCTGCTGCCACAAGACCAGACTGGCTGGGTGGCAAGAGCAGCCCCAGGGCCAGCAGAACCAGACTGGGTTCGGCACATGGCTCCCCCCACTGCTGGTGTTAAAGGTTAGTTACGGGCCCTGGGCAAGAGGGCTGGGGCCCTGTGGGTCATAGGGGCTGTGGCCCTCCAGAGTGGAGCTAGGACCCTGGGTGGGGGGGACATTCCATGTGCTGTGTGGGTGGGGCTGCACCCTGTGGGGGCCAGGGGACCCACCCCTCCTGAGCAGCACCCACACAAGGTCGCCCACACCGACAGTGCCCCCAGCAATTGCCCCACTTCTACCCAAAACAGATCCCTCCACATCCACCCACCGCCTTCTCCCACACCTCTTCCCACCACCTTCTTGCAAACACCACATCCCCCCATCACACACCCATCATGTGTGAAGAAAACCAAAAGCACAGATCAACACATAGGTATTTAGAATTTATTTTTTCATGATGATAGAGACAGTGGTAGGCTTCCAAATTACTTTAACATTGTAAATATACCAATAAAGCATACCCAACTTATCACTGTCTCCCTCTCTCTAGATATATGTGTGTATGTGTGTAGAGTGGTTTTTTGTTTTAAACGTGGAAGAACATGGATTTGGGGGTATTTTAAAAAATGGATTTGGGATGCTGCTGCAGCAGTCCAGCTGGCACAAGGGGTAGTGTCCCTAGGTATTAGTTGGCTGGAAGCTCCAGTGAGTGATTAGCCCTGAGCTGCTTGCCAGGGAAGCTTTTTGTATGGATAGTGCCAGATGAGGGCAGCTTTTTATACTGCTGTGGACAGCACAGGTGCTGGCCCTGGGCTCTAGCTCCCCCTGGCTGAAGATCTGGGAGGAGCCAGGTAGGGTTATTTTGCCCCAAGTGGCACAATTTTCTCCCCACCAAAGTGCATGTCCAAGCACGTGCACTGAGGCAAAAAGCCCTGGCTCAAATTTGCACTACTTCTATTTGAGCTGCTGCAAGCACTCATGCTTGCATGTGTGGACGTGCACCTCAAGACCAGCTTCCCCAGAGTATCTGTGGATCCAGAGTGTGCCTGTGGTAGGAGATGGCAATGCTGTACAGTGGCCATTCTGCCTGGAATGTACCACCACAGGCAGTAAAAATAGATCCATAAGACAATATACCACCAATAAGCCCTCCACTTTTTTTTAAAAAAAAGAAGAAAGCTGGGGTCCAGTTTGAGCATCTACCTTGGCTGTGCTAGTACTGCAGAGAGGAGGGGGCCTCTCAAACAGGCGTATCCAGAGCCATTCAGGTAATTATAAGTCAAAACCCACTATTCCATCCCAAAGTTTAGTACAGATCATACAGCACCTTGTAATAGTCTGTAAGTTTCAACTATAACAATAATTCGATAGTATGTGTTACATATCTGTGTGCTGAATATTTGTAAAAGATTACAAATTTCACATTCACAGGTGTTTTTATTAAAGTCCTTCAGTAGTTTAATTCCATGCTTTTCAGCCACAGGAAGGATTCAGATTCAGACAGTACACAAGTACTAGGGCTGTGCAAAACGCCTGTGTTTCATTTCTGTTTAAGATTCAGCATTTTAGAGGGACAGGGATTCATTTTGGTGTTTTGAATCACTGTCCTGTTTCATTTTGGCTGAAACTGTTTCAGAGCTGTTTCGGAATTTTGATGGTGTTTTGGTGATTTGGCTATAGGCTATAATGGGAAATCACAAAACTGCCTATAACTGTCATTTCTTGCCTGATTTGGATGAAACTTGCAAGGATAGTAGCCCCTTCTAAGGCCATGAAGTGTGCCAAGCTTCAAGAAGATAGGTGCATCGGTTTCTGGGAAAATGCACCTTAAGTTGTTGACAAGCAAAACTTGTGACGTGTGATTATGTGTGTGTTAAGACACAGTGAGTTGAAAACTGCAGGCATGGTAACCCCTCTTCTCATCCTCACAGCTCCACTGCACCAAGTAAGCCTCAGGCCGCTCAAAGATCTTATAGATCTGGACTTTCTCCAGCAAGGACTGTGTGATGGCTAAAGGTTATCAGGTGCCTCCTGCTCCTACCTGCCTTTCATCAGGAAGGTTCACAGTCCTGGCATTTCCTGGGGCTGCTGTGCCATCAGCAGTCCCAGTCAGGCCTCTCTACCCCGTTAGGTGCAGTTTTAGATCATGCTCAGTATTACGTGAAACTTTCTCCTCCCCGTATAGCCACAGCCCTTATACCTCCAAGTACTTCTTGGCACGGATGATCAGCAGGGAGATGTTTTTCCCCTGCTGGCTAGTGAGAAACAAAACTGCTGCCACCAGCTCTGAGAGTGGGGCATTAAGTGACCCCCCTCATTAGCACCTGACCTGCCACATACATAGTCCTACATGCGGGCATGGGGAGGCCTACCAGTTTTCAGAGTGGCAGAGTGGTGCAGGGGTTTCTGTGAAACTGCACTTCAAATTGCTGAAACCAAATGTCATGTCACTAAAGTGTATTAAGGGGTGTAGGTTATAGCCATGTTGGCCTAAGGATGTAGCCCAGACAAGGTTCTTAGGATCAATCTGATATTTTTTATTAGACCAACTGAATAGATGGAGAAATTCTTCTTTGCAAGCTTTTGGGTTTAAAAACCCTTCATCAGGCTGAGGAAGCATCTAGTTGGTGTGTGCTCTTCTTGGATGGAAGGAATAGTAAAGAAGAGGCGGCATGCAATGCAGGCAAGAAAGCTAGCCAGTGAAAATGTAAATTGAGGCATCAAGGGGTGAGAGACAGGTGGGGGGGTAGGGGCAGATGGAAGAAGGATATAGCAGGTAAAAGTGGAGAGATACCTGCTGCTACCTGGGCAGTCAGATATCAGGCATGTTGTAGCGTATCATAAATCTAGTATCTATATTGAGTCCATAAGTTTCTGTATCTAGGAAGTTGATGAACTGAAGTTCATAGGCCCATCTGTGAAAAGTGGTTTGTAAATTCAAACAAGCACCAAACCTCACTACTCTCATCACCAGAAACCAACTTCCTACAGCCCAAAACACACCAAATGGATGCAGACCGTGCCATGACAAGAAATGTAAAACCTGCCAATATATTTCCAGTACCCCTACAAACTGTGCCCCAGAATCTATTACAGACATAAATATCCAGCTACCTGTGGGGGAACATTTCTGACAAGAAAACCATTGTCTCCAGTCTCTCAGTCCTGATACTCAAAGTGAATTTACAAACCACTTTTCCTTCACTATCAGCATCACCTGGCTAAGGAGGGCATCACCAGCACTGAATGGTGTTGGTGGCCTTGAGGAATGACTTGAGGACCACCAAGATAGGGAAGATGGCATCCCACTCTGTTTCGTTAATCAGGCTGCTGATCCTAATTTCCCAGACCAAGACCATCTCATAGATTGTCTTCTGTTGCTCTACCAGCCTTTCCAGCATCAGCTATGTGGAGTTCCACTGAGCCTTCATATCCTGGATGATTTTATGCTGCAGGAGGTTCAGCTCTGCCTGTTTGTCCCACAGCATCTTATTCCCCTTGATGCTCCATTGGAAGTAGCCCGCCATCTTCCTGCATTTTGAAATCAGCTGGGTGGTAGTGAAAGCACCGTCATTGGCATCCATGTCCCCCTCCAATGTGTCCCTGACTATGAGGTGCAGCTTGCACGCCACACAGCAGATGCCAACAAACCAACCAGATCTTGGTGGTCCTCAAGCCCTTCTTCAAGGCCACTGAGACCCTCAGCATTGCCAATGCCCTCCTTAGCTAGGTAATCCCTGTAGTGAGGGAACCTGAGAACCAAATGAAGAAGTTCCAGGTGATCAATGTTCCTGGCTGGGGCAAGCCACTGTCAAAAAATGTGCAGGCACTGGTGAGGTGGCTGAAGGAGGGCATCAGGAAATGGCTGTATCTGTTGCTGTCCAGTACAGTACATATGCTGGTGGGCATGTGTAACCCAAGGGTGAAGGGGAGCATGTGCACTGCACTGGCAGCACCAAAACTCTTGATCACTGGGCAGAGCTGCTGATGAACATAGTCAGAGAAGCAGAAGGGCAGAGGTAAGGGGACATGGAAGAGGGGGATCCACTTCCACATGCCAGCACTGCCAGCACCAGTCAGTCTTCTCCACACCAGCTGCTGCCAATTTGGGCCAAGGGCATGGCTTCAATACTGGGATCCAGACAGACAGAACCCAAGCCTCAGGCAGGTAGCACCAAGGCTTTGATGGCTACCTATGTCACCAAGGATGTGAAGCCACTGGACTGAGACCCCTTGGCCTATTAGGCAACCCACAGCCACAGATGTGACAGAATCTGGCCATGGTTGCCTGGGAACACCTGTCCTGTCCATCAAGTGTTCAGCGTTGTTGGGGATGTTGTGACACTCCACCATACCTCCTTGGATTGTGGTTTGGTGGAGCAGCTGGTGTTCCTCAAGGTGAACTTCCCACTGCTGGGGTTTTCCAAGCTCCACCTGCAGACGGAGTAAGTGCCTTACTCTGTCCACACCTATTTGCATTTTTTTTAACCAGTTAATGCCCAACTCTCTGAGCTGGAGGTGGCACTCCCTGCATAACCAGCCAGCAGGGGAAGAACATGTCCCTGCTGATCTCCTATGCCAGGATGAACTTGAAGGTATGAGCTGGGGCTATGGGGAAGGAGGAGGCTCAAGGTCCTGGGCATGACCTAAAACTGCACTCTGCCAGTGTCAGGAGGCCTGGTGGGACTGCCAGGGGCTCGGCATCCTCAGGAAATGCCAGGATGAGGATTCTCCTAGTGAAAGGTGGGTAGGAGGCACCAAAACTCCAGCCACCACACACATACGCAGAGTCCTGCCTAGGGAAAGCCCAGATCTGTCACATCTTTGACACGCTTGAGGCTTGCTAGTTGCAGTGGAGTTCTGAGGCTCCAGGTGAGCTCATCTTAGCTTCCTGGGATGCCAGCTTTCAGGTTCAAAAACCCTTCATTAGACTAAGGAAGCACCTGAAGTTGGTATGTGTGCTGTTCCTGGATGGAAGGAATAGTAAAGAAGCCAGAGGCTGGCATACAATGAAGGCAAGAAAGTCAATCACTGAAACTGAAAATGGAGGACCCAGGGGGTGAGAGAGACAGGCTGGGGGAAGGGGGAGGGGGATGTAGCAGGTAAAAGTGGAGCGGTACCTGGGGAGCCAGATGTCCAGCAGGTTGTAGTGTGCCATAAATCCAATGTTTATAATGAGTCTATCAGTTTTTGTATCTAGAAGGTTGATGAAGTGAATGTCATAGGCCCATGTGTGAAAAGTAGTTTGTAAATTCCCTTTGAGGATCAGTTCTGAGAGACTGGAGACAGAGTGGTATTTCATGAGAAATGTGCCCCCACAGGTAGTTGAGTTTTCTTGTCTGTAACAGATTCTAGTGCATGGTTTGTTGGGGTACTGGAGATATGTTGGCAAGTTTTGTGTTTTGGGCTGTAGGAATTTGGCTTCTTGTGATTACTTTAGTGAGGTTCAGTGCTTGTTTGAATTTACAAACCACTTTTCACATGCCAGTCTCTGACTTCTTTACTATTCCTTCTATCCAGGAAGAGCACACACACCAACTGCAAGTGCTTCCTCAGCCTGATGAAGGGTTTTTCTACCTGAAAGCTTGCCAAGATCTGTTTCTTCAACTATTCAGTCGGTTATTAAAAGATACCAGATTGACCCAAAAAACCCTGTCTGCCAGTGCCATATCCTTAGACCAATATTCCTAGCACTTGTCTCCAGTCAGCTGACCAGAAGGAGACAGGGTCCTGGGAACATTCTGGGCTGGGGCTGGCAGAAAGAGTTATCTGGCAGCTGCTGGAGAAGAAGCTCCTGCAGGAGAGGAAAGATAGGCTCTGTCACAGTTTGGCTGCCTCAGATGCTACTGATGCTACTGTACTGCTTACTAAATTATTACCTGTTGTCATTTAAGGTGTGGACTGGAGTGAGGCTGTAGGCGAGAAGAAGGAGGGCCTCATTGGGACACACTACCGTGTCATGTGGAGGCCCCAGCAGCAGTGAGGGCATGCCTTAACACACACACAAAGTCACACGTGTCACAAATTTCACTTTTCAGCAGCCTGACGTGCAGCTTCCCAGAAACCCCTGCACCTACTTCCTTAAAACATGACAGGGCTCATGCCCTCAGATGTGGCTATAATTTCTGCTGTTTTCATCCAAATCTGCCTTAACACACATGACACGAGTTTAGCTTTCAGCAGTTTAAGGTCCAGTTTCCCAGAAGCCCCTGCACCTATCTCTTCATGCTTCATGCCTGCAGATGGGGCTACCATTCCTGCAATTTTGATGCAAATCGGCCAAAAAATGACAAAGTTACAGGTATTTCAGCGATTCCCCGTTATAGTCTATGGCCAAATCTCCACATCTCTCAAATCAGTGCTGAATCTTCTGAAGCTGATTTGGCTGAAATGATTCAGGACAGTGATCCAAATCTCTGAATCAAATCACTGTCCTCTGAATTGGCTGAATTCAAATCAAATACTTCCTTATTCGCTCAGGCCTAGTGTTTATCAACCCATTAACAAAACAACAAAGGGACTTTACCAGCTATCTGTTAATTCTGCCACAGCTCAGAGGTAGCCAGCATATGCTTTGCTAGCTAATGCTGAGTTGTCTGTGAGGGACAGGAGAATGCCTTTTTAGCACAGAGTGGGGAAGGGAGGCAGGGGAGCAAAAGCTAGGCAGATGCCTGTAGAGACTGCCAGATGCAGCCAGGGAACCAAGGGGAGGGCCAACCCTGCTGTCATGCAGAGAGCCCTGGCCAGCCTGGAGAGCATGCTGGGATGCTGGAGGAGTCTGATTTAATTTAAACCAGCAAGGGATCTGGGACACATGTTGCATAAACCAGTTTGAGCCAAATGAGTTAAGTCTGATACTACATATACTACATTCAACCAGGTTTATCTCAAACCGGTTTCACCTGTTTTCAAAACTGTTTATGTGCAGTGAACATTTGTTTTGTTATAGATTTAAACCTGTTTCTGATAACTTAAACTGGTTTATGTGTAATGTCTGTCTCTAGCCCTAGATTTATCCACTGAGTATGGTTGTATTTGTTGTTCATTTACAGCTAAATCAAAGAAGAAATGTAGGGGTTAGGGAGAAAAATAGGAAGGAAAAATAGAACAGAGTAACATAAATTATCTAGGTTTTTTAAAAAAAAATAGTAAATTGTTTACTCTGCTCTTGCATACACGCTCCTGTAACTTTTGGAATCACTTAAAGGTGAGATTAGCAATAGTAACATATACTAAATTTTGGTTTCTCTAGAAGAAATCAGGATACTTCTCAGATATTTTACACCAAAAGACAGTTTATATAGAAAGGTGAATTTTTAGCTAATACAGGAATTCTACAGGCATGGATCAGTAGTGTATGGCTGTGGCCATGGTAAATGAAGTGTCACACGATATACCTCTGTTTCCATGGTCCATGGCTACCAGAACAACCTCTGAAAGTCGCTGACAGCCATTGAAGTTTTTACCTTTACTACATGGGGAGCATTCAACTGGTCTTAAACTGGTCAAAGAGCACTGGAATAGGCCTTTCCAGTTTCCAGTCCTGAACTGTCTTCATGTTCCTCAGATGTGCCTTAGAATCTGTGCCTAACATTTTGGCTTGTTTATATGGGGTAACTTATGAGGATAGAAAATGTCTGATCCAAATAATGTGGGAGGGATTTCAGGGAATTCAGGATTATATTTAAAGATGATTTGTAAAAAGCTGAGCCCATCCATTGTGTCTGCAGTTATGTGCATATGACTTCTGTAGGGTGCTGAATACTCCGAACTCTTACTGAGATAAGTGGACACAGATGGCTTTTCATTACTGTATACACTGCACTCAGCAACATGTCACAGGGATGGGATCAAAGTGCAAAAGATCCTTAAACTTTTCTGACACTTTGAAAAGGGGCAGGGTAGCTCCAGAGATAAATGGGATTTAAATAAAATTCTGCTGCATTCTGGTTGATAAATTGGGGAAGATAATAAAAAGATTAGATCACAAGTGGAGGACAGTACTAAGAACTTGCTTCTGTTCTCGTTGACTTCCATGGACATCAAGTTGCAGGTTAGTAAACTGGCTTTGTTGTACTTTTACTCAGAAATTTAAGAAGTGGAAATAGTTCTGACAGAAATTTACATATCATGGCACCATGATTAAAATAGATGCACACAATTTAAATATCTGATGGTTGAAGGAAGAATTCTGCAGTCTGCTTATGGAGCAGAAAAATCATTGCTTTTCATAGTTCTGATGAATTCATAAAAAGAAAGTGAAAGGTACATTGGAAAAAAAGAAAAATGTCCCTACACTGTACAAACACTAGAGATTCAATCTGGGGGTAGTATTAAGATTTTGTTGTTTGTGTCCTTGTTTTATGTTTATGGAATATAATACAAAATACCTTTTCACAATTCAGCAGGTTTTTAACACTTGCACTAAAATGAATTTTTTTTAAAAAGACTCATTTTCCAGTATCAATATGTGGACCTGCTGTACATTGCATATGGTTAGAGGGAATATTCAGACCACAAAATGAGACATTTTTACACTGTTCAGAGGAGTTTCTTAATTGTTAGAAAGAAAAATAAATATGTAACATGAATATAAATAGTCACATAGTCATTAAAAAGCATGCAACATCTCAACAACTTTGGTCCAAGTTATGATGAGAAAGTAGGCAGTGTTTTTTCTCTTCTCCTTACACACAATAATAAAGCTCTCTACAGAGATACATAATAAAGGCTACATATCAAAGCAAACTATAGAATGGTAAACCCTGGGCTAGCTTAATCACTATCTGAAGTAATGAAAATCTCTTGACAGTAGCTGATATGCTTAGAAGCAAGCCTCTGGGGTTTTATTATGTGTTCAGAGAAAGGTGAAAGAGTGTGGTGATTATCATGACCTCCAAAATATGTTTGACTTTGAATAACAAGTTGTAATTAGCATTCTTATTTATGAAAGTTGGTTTCCTAAGGTTATTTGTGCAATAAGAGTCTTTACTAGTCCATACAGAAGAAAACACTCTCATCATTAATAATAGTCTTTTTGTGAAGATAAATATAGAGGGGGAAATACTGTTATTACAAAGAACATCAGGATGTTGTTATTTGCTTAATATTGATTCTAAAACGTAGGCTTCTTCTTTCTATCAATGCAAAAGTCCTTGCTGAACTAAAATATTGTGTTCGTTCCAAACATTAGGAAAGCAATTTCAGAAATACTTCCTGTGCTGAACAGACCCTGCAATTAGGGACATCCACAGGAAATTTCTGTCCATTGTATTTGAAGTTGTGCTCTTATCATTATTTTAACTAACAAGTGGACCTGTAAGTATGGTAAACTTTAAATGATGACTACTGAAGACCTTAGGTCATCTGTCTAAGTATAACACACAAGAAATATACAATGATATAGCTTTGCACACTGCAGTGGGGAAGTAATGATATAGTACTGGCTAGAGACCATAGATTTCATTAGGAAGCAATAGAACTGTCCAATGCTGTTTTGCTGAACAGCTATATAAATATGCAATTTCTGTGTGTCCATTGCTTTCTTGTATATGAGTGAAAATCAACAAAAAAATAGTTACTTAATCCTTTATATAAACTATGGAAACTGTATGTTGAAGATGATGATGTGTGTAGTCTCATGTGCACGTATGTACATTAGCAAAAATTTGCAGTTACATGCATTCAAATTTATTTATTACCCCCAACTGGCTGCCAAGCCCTGGTGGATTCCATCTCTCTCTCTCTCTTTTTCTATACACACACACACACACACACACACACACACACACACACACACACACACACACACACACACACACACAGAGGCAGACTCCATAAAAATTTTTTTATTATTGGCCTCTTAACTGTATCAGTACTTTTGGTTCCAAAATCATTAAAGACATGTAACCTATTCAATGCAGTTGAGCTCTTTTTTTCTGCTGTTAAAAGTGATACCAGAAAAGCAGGAAAAAAATGTAGGGTTAATCCTATTCAACCTATTAGATTCTGAAGTAGACCCTAGGGACTAGATTCTTTTCACTTTGCATGCTTTGCTGGTAGTTACCCAGCTTCATAAGTGCCATTTTTGGTACTGACAAACAGTGTGTGATTCTATTTTGCTGTGTACACTTGCAAGTACACCTGCCAGAAACAAAATAGTGGTGGAGGAAAAGGGAGGAGCCTAATAGCTAGGGTTAGAGTAGCTTACTTGCACAGGAAAAAAGACTCTGGTTCTAGCCCCCAACACATAAAAGGGGTTTGAACTTCTCTTTTGTCTTTTCCAGCAGTGTTCTAATGCCTGGAGTTACAGATGAGGCATTATTCTGGCTGTTTTTAAGCCCATCTCTTGAAACTGATCCACTGCAGCCACTGCAATAATTAATATTATTTCATATTAATTTTAAGTAATATTAATTGAATAAAATGCATGAGTCATAGGAAAGTTTATACACTTTTGGGAGCAAGGCTTCAGAGCATCTGTATAATCCAGAGCATCATCCATCTCATTTAGCCACATGCTCTCTAGCTTGGTCTCCTTCTCTGTGCTCCACGTCTTTTTGCTGCCTAAGGGGTTAGCATCCTCCCTGACATTTATGTTTTTTTCCTCTAGCTACAGTTTCAGGACATATAAGTATATAGCATCTCATACTTTCTCACTACAGCCCATTCCTACTGAGCATGCTCAGAAGCTCTGCAGACATTCGCAAACTGTGCATGAATGCCAGAAAACACTTGCACAGCTGGGTAAGTGCCACTTACTCATGTTAAGTGAAATAAGATGTAGCCTAAGGGTGTGATCATATTCCACCTTGCTCAAGTCTGTGAAAAACTTAAAGGAAGGCCTATCTCCTGTTTGCTGCTCTTTGACTTTTAAGGAGACACTGAAATCCTATCAGGAAAGTAGACATGTTTGTAGTTTTCAGGTGCTTGTTCTTTGGCTCTGTGAATCTATCACTTTGTTGCAAGAGGAGAGATGAACAATGTTCCTACCTTTACCTGTAGACTATTTTTTAGGACACTCTGAGATAAGGATGACCTAGAAATCAGGCATCCCATTTACAGGCAAGTGCTCTAACTCCTACATTTTCATATGAAGGTCACCATCATTGCCTGTTAGGAATGAAAATAACCTTGGCTGCTTGAATTTCAAATCAGTCCTATCTTTCTATATTAGAAGGGCTCAAAACAGAGTGTGTCTACAGGATCTCTTTTGAATAACAGTGGTCATAACTCCTGTTTGAGCCAAACTGAATCCTTACAGTCTATTAGGTTCTCACAAAGGAAGTGCATTTAGGTCCTGTGGGGAACTTAGGCATCTTCCATCTAGCCAGTGGTTCCAAAGGAGCTTAGGCATCAGATGGTCCTTGCCAACTGGGTGGTAAATTTTTGGCATAAATAGTTGCAGATCTCTAGGAGTAAGGGGCTTTAGGACCACAGAGGGAGTTTTCTATTGAGTTAATAGCACACTTGAAATGTTTTAACCTATTTGAGAAAATAAGAGTAATGCTTGTTACTTGCAGTACCACCAATTGGTTATTTATTGGGTTAATGATGGTTTACCAAAAACTGAAACACATTCCAAAGAAATTATGCAAAACTTACCCTATCCAAAGGAGGCTGTGAAAGAGCGTGTAGGGAGCTTTCTTCCCACAGCTGCAAGCTCATAGAAGTGGTCTAAAGTAACCCTGGATTACAGCTCTGTATATTTAATAATTCTTTCCTTTTTCATGTCCTTATGATAAGATATTTGGTAGAATTTGAAGATTCGTTAGAATCTGACAGGGCTGTGCTGTGAGCATTTCTACTATGGCCTTACACTTGCAACCTCTGGGCTGTCAACCATGCACCTTACTGCTCATGCCACCACAACTCCCTGTTTAATAATAATGAAGTAAATGTTCTAAACTATGTTTAAGAAATGAATAAATGGCATAATTTATTTTTAAATAAAAAATAAAAATGGTTCCCATGTCCTTTTACTAGTTCCCTATGATATGAAGTTCTCTACATGATCTAAGGATGTCAGTTGTAGCCGTGTTGGACTAAGGACATAGCCAGACAAATTTCTGTGGGTAAATCCAATATTTACCCAAAGAACCTTGTCTGCCTACATGATCTATACACTTAGAAAAATGTATTGTATCATTACTAAACCCATGATGTACTTTACTCCAGTTTATCAGTGCTTCCCATCAAGCAATTTCCATGCAAGGTCTATAAAGACTAGCAATATTTGATAAATTTCTGATCTTCTAGATTAGCTTCATGTTGGATACCTTACTAAAAGCTTTGTTGAAAATCAAGGGAGATTACATCTGCTACTGTACTTTACCTTATCTTTTTTGAAGCACCCTCATGGGAAATCCTGTCAGAACAAGGGTTTTCATTGTTTGTTTGTGGTTCATTGGTCACTGTTGGTCACTGTGTATTTCACCCTACTTCCAAATCTAGTCCCTAATTAATTTTTGGTAGCTTATCAGGAGGGTATGGCTCTCTGATTATCTGCTTTTTTAATTTTTCACTTTCTTCAGCCTTCTTTTGTAAGTGACTTAAAAGGCCTTTCAACTTGCCAGTTTCCTGCTCAATCCTTCTGGAATCCTGCCATCCATCCCACTGGGATTCATGCAGTCCATGCACTACTTATCTTCTTTACTGCATCTTGTATTATTCTGACTATTATACAGAAACTGTTCCACTCTACTATTTTTTGGTCAATAGTTGCACTCCTCTGTTTATTAAATGAGATGTTGCCATAGGTGAATGATAAGATGCTAAAAACTGGTATGAAAGCACTCCTTACTAGCATACAGAACCTCAATCAGGAGAGAGTGAAATTATTATTTACCTTCAGATCTTTCACAAACCTGAACAAAGGTACTTTGTGCTTGAAAGCTTGCGTAAAATTTCTCCCAACCATGTTGTTGATTTTGTAAATATCACCCCCTAAAATCTCCTCATCTGCTGCATCTTCCCTCAACTCTCTTGGCTACAACATCCCTCCAACATGGAGAAATTAAGTAGAATTCTTGGAGCATTGGTCCTTAGTCCTCTAATTATATGAAATTGTAAACACACACATAGGAAAATTTCTGTTTTGCCCATTTTCAGATTACATTCCTTAATGCTTTAATACATCCATTTTTACTGTCAATAACAACTGTTTCAACTGACTTCAGTTCATATTTTTATTTCTTTGGGAAAATCTCATAAACAACCAATTTATGCATTGGTATGAGAAATGCAGAGAACTGGAATTTCTCTATGATTGCAGTTCTTCCTAACAGAGCTACTTAGAAATAAATGCATGAATATGTCATCATCAAAACAAGAGCTGTTTTGAGAATTTTTGTTTCAGAAATTGTCGTCATGCCTGGGATAGATGCACAATGGCTTCAGAAGATTAGCTTGCTTAGAGGACACCAAGCTCTCCTGAATTGGTACATGCTCATTGTTAGTTGTATTTCCATATGCAAATGTAGATTATTTATTTCCAGGGATCCTGGTTTCCTCTGATGAAAACTGCCCACTATTTTTTCAGATTTTAAAAAGTATCCCAAAAGCCATAGTTTCCCATGATTAAAATGAAACACCACTATATTAGTGGCGTTTCATTTTAATAATGGAAAAATGTGGATTTTGGGTTACTTTTTTAAATAAAAAAAATTGGGACTTTTTGCCAGAGAAAACCAGGATCCCTGTTTATTACATTATTTAAAGGCTTTTTCTTTCAATAAAAATGCACTAGAACCTATTGAAAGTATCAACTGAGTGCTCTGTTTGTAAGCCTAGACTATCTCTTACTGTTGCTTCCTAGTACAAAGCAAGTTATGGTGAAATTGACTTTCTGCCTACTTAATAAATATTGATGTATTGGATGCAGCCAAGCATCTCCCTGCATGATCCATCTTTAAAGGTAGAGTTATTATGCAGGGAGGTCACATTTTATTTATTGCTCATTTATTCTTTCGGGTTTTGATAGGAATCATTATGTAAAAACTGAGCTCATTTATGAAATGATAAAACATCAGAATATTATGGCTTTTGATTGCAAGTTTAAAATAAGAAATTCAAAGGGCTGCTATATTCATGTGAGGGCAAAGGCTACTATATTATGGTTATTGTGATGAATACTTTTTAATGATCTTTCAGCACTAGAATATTTCATATCCATTATTAGAAGTAATTCAGGACTTGATTCTGGACTTTGTTATACCTGTTTGCCTTCTGTGATTGTTCCATTTGAAGTCAACAGAATTATACCAGTGTAAAACTGGTTTGAGATCAGAACCAGCTCTATAATGTTCGTGTGGCAATACACTGGTACATCTGAGCATGACAACTCACAATTCTCAGCCAATTTTATTTCTTTTTTAAAGCACAACTTTAGCTTAATCTCCAAATAAAATTAAGGACTTTAGTATTTTTTTAGGGATCCAAAATATTTGGTTAATGCTGTTCAGCTCTCTCTAGCTCTGAGAGGGTCAAGATGCAAGAGCCGGAATGACAGCAGTAGGGGATGATTACAATGTAACTATGTTTTGTTTAAAAGAGGAAGGAAAATATTCATGAAAAGTTCCAAGCTTGAAAAATATAGTCTTACTAATTTCTGATAGTAGACTTTAAGTAAAACTTTCTGTCAATTTGGTAAATTGAACAGTAACTTTTAAATTTCTTCTTTCTTTTAATAATAGTAGTAATAATAATAGTAATATATAGGAGTACTCTAAAATAAGCATGTGTATGTATGTGTGTACACACACACACAGAGGGTAAAGCAACTTGTGTGTGTGTATCTCTATATAAATACACACAGATATATCTATAGATGGATATATCTATACACATATATAGATATCTATAGGTACACACACAATGCTTTACCCTGTATGAGTGTGTATAGAGAGATATAGATATATCATAGATAGATCTCTCTCTCTCT
>NW_017728906.1:111360410-111386400 GCF_001723895.1 Crocodylus porosus | reverse complement strand
CACACAGAGGGTAAAGCAACTTGTGTGTGTGTATCTCTATATAAATACACACAGATATATCTATAGATGGATATATCTATACACATATATAGATACACACACACACACACACACACACAGAGGGTAAAGCATTGTGTGTGTGTAAGTGAGTGAGTGAGTGAGAGAGAGAGAATCATATTATATAGCTTTTGGCCAATGATTTTCTGTTTAGGTAAATGATTTAATAATGTATATTCATATTTATAATATAAAATTATTTCCTGAAAGTAAAGTATATCTATGTTACCACAGAAATCACTTTAATTTGTAACTATTTAGTGGCTAATATTAGAAAAATAACTTCTGAACTTTCTAATGCTTGAACTTGCATTTATACCTTTCTAACATGAGGAAGAGGGTTTTTTTTTCTTTTTATTTTGTTTATTTTAAAGTTGAGAACTATAGCCCTGCTCCAAAATTTATATACAGCAGTTCAAAAACTGTGTATAAATAATGTTTCTTTCTCTTACCTGTACTGCTTTTTAGAATCATTTCTTAGAGCACCGTAATTGAATCCTATCCTTGCTATTTTATTACATGATTAATGAGTTACTTTCCCTATTAAATTTGAAAACATTTTCTTTAAAGGTTACTGCATCATACAACCCTAGTTTTGTTGTTGAAAAACACTCAAACAGATGCCTAGCCTAATTTAGAAATGTGTTTTGCCACATGGAATAGATTCTTGTTAGTCCGCTACAGTTACATTAAAAAAGCATATGGTCTGTTTAGGCATATCACCACTTTTCATGTTATTTGGCCATTCTGGAGCAAATATTTAAAGTGTCACTCATGTACAGACACTTATCCACAGGGAAAAAGTCCATTCAGTAAAAGCATGAGCCTGTGTCTTGAGGGACCTCTTTAAATTCCTTGTTGTGCCACAGACATCCAAGTAAGATGGTCTGGGACAAATCTGAGGTCCAGATAAAAAATGTGACTTAGGTACTGCAGTGCTGAATTGTTACACCATGTAACTTCAATATTTGGTCCTCCAGAACAGAATCCATTCCCCAGAGTTAGGAGAACCACAGTTACAATACATGGGGAGAAATCAGTGACTCAAAAATTGAATTCAAATGAATCAATATTCTGAGAAGGAGGTCATATAAGATAGCTGCTAGAGAATGCTGAAGGTGAGGTGTATGTCTCTGAAATTCTGCCTGTCCTTGGGATTAGACACTCTAACTCAGGCTATAGGGAAACACTTAATTTCACCCAAGACTCTCAACCCTGAATCCTCTCCTGAAGTTAGATGCTCCAGTCTGCCCCACACCTTCTTTGAATAAAGCAGAGTTATTCCCATCTGAAGGGAAAAGGAGTCCAGGACAGGTGGTAGTACTTTAAAGAAACCTTAGAGAGGGCACAAGACTGAACCATCCTAATGCACAGGAAGGCTAGTGAGTATGGCAGAAAACAAACTTGGCTTAGCTAAAACACAGGAAGTGGAAATATGGACAAACAACTGAGGAGCTATATAAGAGTATTACGTGGACATGCAGGGATGAGATCAGGTTGGCCAAAGCACAACTGGAGTTGAGGCTAGCAAGGGATGTGAACAATAACAAGAAGGGTTCCTACAAGTATGTTAGCAACAACAGGAAGATCAAAGAGAGTGTTGGTCCCTACTGAACGGGGGAGGAAAGCAAGTGGCAGATGATGCAGAAAAGGCTAAAGTGCTCAATGCCTTTTTTTACCTGTCTTCACAGGCAAGGTGAGCTCCCAGACTATTGTGCCAACCAGCACAATTTGGGGAGGAGGTAAGCAGCTGACAGTGGTGAAAGAACAGGTTAGGGACTATTTAGAAAAGCTGGATGTGTACATGTCTATTGGGCTGGACACAATGCACCCAAGGGTACTGAGGGAGTTGGCCACTGTGATTGCAGAGTTGCTGGCCATTATCTTAGAAACTTACAAAACACCTTTTGTAGATGAGCCTCCAAACTTCATTTGATAAAATCTACTGGGTACCAAAAATCATGGACTTAACTGGATTTATGACACATTACAGCCTGCCTGACATCTGATTCACCAGGTACCTGCCAGACTAGACCTCTTACATTTTTCTTTTCCCCCGCTTTTGCTTCCTTCCCCTCCCATCCTTTTCTGCCCTTTTTCTTTCTAATTTCCAGCTATTTCCTTTTTCACAGGCAGCCTCTTTTCTGCCTTGAATCTCTGCTACTGCTGTCTCCCCCTTACTTACCTTCAACCCTCTGCTTTCTTTCCCCATCCCTTTTCTGCTTTACCTTTTTGTTTTTTCTAATTTCTACCTATTTACATTCTCACTGACATCCTGACACACTTTAAGCTTCTTTCATTCCTTGCAGTCACAGAACAGCAGAGACTTCCCTGTGCCTGAAAAAGGGTGACTGCACCTGAAAGCCTGCTAACAAGTTTTTTATCCAGCTACTCAGTTGGTCTAATAAAAGATATCATCACATCTACTCAAAGAACCTTGCCTGTTAAAGGGATATGAGTGATATGTAGTTAAGTAGAAGTTTAACAAATTGTTTTCCATAGTGACCAGATTTTTCTATATTACTTGCAGTGTATTAAATTGACAGGCATGATTTAATGGCTTTCTAATATTTTAGGGACTTCTTTTTTAGAAACTTGAATAAGAATGGCCCACAGCAATCTGATTACAAAGATTTGTTCCTATAATCAAAACAGTAGTCTTTATATGAACTTCATTAGTAAACACACAAAGTGTGTGACAGTGGTTTTAGCAGCACTAGACTAGAAGCCATGTGCCACAGTAGAGCTAAATCTACTCTATTTTTCTTCTTGAAAAACTCCTTGAGTAGAAAAAAGAGACTAAAAGACACGTTCATCTAGTTTTTACCTTCACCAAAGAAAATATTACCTATGTCACATTATTCCAGTGTTTTTTCAGTCTATATATCATTCTCATCCACTCTGACTTTTTGCTATTATACTGAATTCCATTTTTTTTACTAATTTGCTGCCCACAATTTTACCTAGAGTTCTTGATATTTCTGCTTTCCTATTTTTTGTTTTCCAATAAATGTTTGTTTACATTGTGTATTTTCCAAGATTAATCTCTTCACACAGGTTTGATTTAAAAAAAAATATATTTTAAATTCCAAAATATTGGCATGACTGAACTTTAACAAAACTTTGACTGAATTTTGAGAAATGAAGTTATGAGGATTTTGTTGACATGAATGTAGATGAAAAACCCATGAAAGGGCTAATGTAGTTATTTTCACAAATGGACAAAATGTATAGGTTCTGCTGAGTGTTACTAAACTGAATAAAGAAACATGGGGAGGAGAAGAGAGACATGGCATATTAATCTCAACAATATCTATATACATTTACTTGTTTTCATGTTCATTGAGAGAATCAGAAGGAGGTGAAATTTGTAATGGCAAAGGGTATTCAAAAGATATATTTTTTTAAAATAATGATTGAATAAGAAAAGTATTATACATTAAAATGCAAATTGTGCAACAACAATTTCATTTTCACTATAATACTTGAATTCACTTTAAAAGCAATAAAATGGTACATCAAACATGCAACTCCCCTCAAAACTCTATAGATTAAAACTAAATTTAGACACATAATCAAGCATATTTCCATAGTACAAACTGTATTTGGTTAATACCATGTTTACTTGAATACAAGATGACCCTGAGTATAAGATGATCCCCCAGTAATTAGATTCTACACACAGAAAATGTATAAATGTATTATAATGTTTCATGTATGGAATCTAATTATTGGAAGATCATCTTAAAATTCATTCCTCCTGAACTACTGCAGGTGGGGGGAGAGGTAATGATGGGGGCAGTAATGGGGAAAACAGTGTGGGAGAGACAGTGAGGAAGGCAGTAGAGGGTGCATGCAGTAGGGCAAGTGGGGGGGACAGTAATAAGGCTGGCAGTGGGGATACAGTGGGGCAGGCAATACAAGAAGCAGGTAGCTACCCCCCGCTTGCTCCCCACCTCCCTCCGCTGCTTCCCATTGTGCCTGACCGCTTACAGCATGTCAGAGCAGCCTCCCTGCACATGTATAGGAGCCATTTTGTATTAAAATAAGCTACTTTTCCATAGTTGGAAGATAACATGTTGTATATGTTTAAAAACTAATCATACTTGCCTCTTGATATCCTGCTCTCCACCCAAGAGTATTGCACTTACCTTATACTCACTCTTCCAGTTTCTCCTGCATCAATTTTAGTTACAGTTTTCTTTAGCAGATGAAAACATGCAGCTTTGATTCCAAGCTAATTAGTTGCATTCTGCTCTTCAGAAGAAAAACATTCTTCCAATACAAGATTGTGGAGAGTGAGTGAACTTGATTACACATACATTAGAGTCAGATTCAGTTAGACTTTGCTTTGCTGAGACTCAGAGTGATGCCTCCCAGGTATGAGATAAAAGGAAGACCACCTTGTCATGGTATTATTTTGCTCCTTTATGTGGAAAGGAAAAAGAAAAGGAGCTTTTAAAGACCATCTCTTCTAATACAGTGAACAGTTTAGCATGACTCTGTTCTTGATAGCTTTAACAAAGGCAACACCTATTTTTTTCTTATAGGGAAATGACAAATTTCATAAGTGAATTAATAAAGCCATTCTAGTGAGTACATGCTGTATGGTAATTGAGACTACCTACAGATACTCATTTCTACCCCCAAAAATTTCTTCTTTGTGGAAAAATAGCCTGAGAACAGGATTGTACAAATATTCCTCTAGTGATAGGAAAGACTGCTAGCTAGGGGCACTAGATGGCTGCTTCTTGGGCTTCCCTTGCCCTTAGGGGAACCCATTAATTGACAGTCTGCCCTCTCCCCTGGGGACAGGATTCCCACCCATTCCACCAATCAGGTAACTCCCACGGGAGACTAGCCCCACTTTGTCTGTTTTTTTGGGCTGACCCAGAGAAGTGCAGGCAGGGTGGGGAAACACCATAGTGGAGAGGCTTCAGGAAATTTGCCATAGGGGCACAGCAGCCTGCCTCACCCCACACAGCTGCAGGTCAGCCAAGCTGTGGAGGCAATGATTGAAAACCCAGTGTAGCTGGGGCTCAGCTACATGTAGTCTTTCCCCCAGCCAGACTCCCAAGTCCTCTGTCTTTTAGGTTGCTGCCCCTGTAGTAGTGGGGAAGCTCCAGGGCTGCCCCAGATAAGGGCTTCCCTAAGTGGCAGCATGGGGTAGCAGCATGGCTAGGGATTGCAGCAGCAGGGTTGGTTGGATTCCATGTCCAGCACAAGCTCAAGGACTGCAAGGGACACCGAGAAGTAGGCAGGGAGCAGGTGTGCCTGGAAGTCTGCTACTGCTGCTGTCTCCAGCTGAGTGGGGGTGAGTCCCAGGATTGTGCCTTCCCCACTCCTTGTGGCAGTTGCAGAGGGTGCTGGGCTCCATGCACATGACAGTGTTGAGTGCCTATTTCCTCCCTCTTCCCCACATTTCTCCTTGGCCTGGGGAGTTCCAGCTGCCAGGAGCAGCTGCATAGAGTGCTGGGCAGGGCTGGGTTCAGAGACGTCAGTGGGTGATTGCCAGGGATCCTGGTTTTCTCTGATAAAAAGATTCCCCAATTTTAGGATTAAAAAAAGCAATCCAAAATCCACATTTCCTTAATTAAAATGAAACACCACTAATATATAGATATACATATACAGTGGTGCTTCATTTTAATCATGGAAAAATGTGTATTTTGCATTACTTTTTAATCTGAAAATTGGGGATTTTTTTTTAAATCAGAGAAAACCAGGTTCTCTGGGGATCCTCCACTTCCAAGTGCTTCTGCTCCCTCACCAGCCCTCTGGTGTCCCCTGCAGTCCCCAAGCAGGCACTGGGGGGTGAGGATTGCCTTGTGCTCACATCTGTTCCCTCCGGCTGCAGGGGAAACATGGTGGAGAGGGAGGGAGCAGGGACTTGAATCTGCCATTGCCACTGACTGGGCACCCTTTTGGGAAGCGGGGGCGGTGAGACCATACCACTTCATTCCCTCTGGAGTTGCCTCTGGCTATGTCTGTCTGAAACACATTTCCAGTGTAGGTGAGCTCTGTGTAGAAGTAGTATGTCAAGAAATTTATTTTTTTCTGATGTGGCATAGCCATGTAGACATGTATTCTTATTTTGTTTTCATTGTAATTATTGCCTCAGTTGGGTTATTGATGAGTCTATAGGAATGTAGCTATTACACGAGTAGATTTCTTTACCCAGAAGTGTTGTATTAGATTTCTAATGGGTTCCAGCTTAACTACAGTAGGAAGGTTTCTTGGTATACAGACTTTCAATAAGGGCAAAAATGCATTGACTGCTCTCTAATCAGAGCAGAAGCCATGTCATCCAGCTATCAGCCACATAATTGTATCTGATCATCAGCCAACTCAGCCTGTAGCCACTACTTTAATCAAATATTCTTCAAAATCTGAGCTTGTATAAAAACTCAAAAAATGGTAACTAGAACTGGAGATACCACTGTTAAAATTATAATGAGAAAGTAGAATTTCTGGGGCGCCTTTTGTTCTCGCAGCCAACCAGCAGGGAAGCACAGAGAGCTGTCATCAGAGGCCCAGGCACAGAAGAAACCTGCCTGTGAAGGAAGGAAAATTAGCTCACCCTGAGCAACATGCTTCTCAGGTACATGAACGCTACACTTCAGTAATTGCTGTGACAGCAGTTTAGACATACCCTAAGAAACAGTGTCTGATAATTCTTGGTGGTTTTACTAGACCTCTTCTGTTTTGCTTTGTTATCCTTATAACACCTGAGGAGCATAATTTACTGCACAGATGCTTAAAAACCCTCCTGACATGTGATTAGTTGAACAGATATGGTGTGGAACTCAGTTTGAGGTTGTATGTTTCAGCTGTTTAAAAAGCTTAAAGGCTCCAAAAATCAATCTAGTCTCAACCAAACAACAATTAAATGCAGATGGCTTGTTAAACATGACAAGCTTAATTCAGTGGAGGTGTGCCTACATTAGTGGTGGTTTTGTTTGGCTAGAAGAATATGAAATAAACAAACAGTTCCTTTACTTTCACATTGTTCAGAATGAGCAAGGAACAGATCCAAATTGGTAGCTTGAATAAGAGAACTGGTAGGTAAAAGCACTTAAATACCCTTTTTCCCCTGACCTATATTAATAAATTGTTCAATGCCAACTATATGTTACCACCTAGTACCCTAGTATGACAGGAATTTGTTAAAAGCGCATTTTATGTTAGTTCCATTGTCCTCTTTCAAATAGGCATGTTTCTTTCCATAATACTATTTTATGTGGCTTATGCATTTTTCATGAAAATTTTGTTTGGTTCATCATTTGTTTTATGTCTATATTCTAGGACTCAAGGTAATACAGGTTCTATGGATACATTTTGAGTCAAGCCTGTAATGCCAGTAAACAGTGATTGATGTCTCTTTGACATAGAACACATTTCCGCAGGGAAAACATTTTTCACTGCGGTTAAAATGATGTTCAGAGAACCCTGATTCTGCAAAGTGCTGGATTACTTACATCTCTTTCATGAACCACTCCTGCGATTGACCGGAAAAAGTTCCAAGCTCCCTGCCCCCCAGCCCATACCCCCAAAGCAAGTGCTGGCTATTAAAAGGAACACACGAGAACCCTAAACTCCCAATGAACCATACTTTTCAGGTCCATCATCTGCTGCTAGTGGATTACCTACTTCTCTTAGGATTAAGCTCTTTTTCGTGGGGATATAATGGGTAGTCTAAGTTTCTGCTGTTCTTACTTTCCTGTTAACCCACTCTAAATTTGGGCTCTTGCATGTATCTGTTCACCAGAAACCTTATCTCCAATGTTATTTACATATTAGTATTCTTCCTGCCCCTTGTATCCTCTTTAACTTCTTATTGGGTGCATCCAGATGAGTGCAGTCATGCTGTGTCTGGCACTGCAAACATGTTTGTAGTGCCACATACTGCACACTGAGGTGTTGTCTGCACTGCAATGGCATGCTTCCCATACATGCACTGCTACATTTTTTTCTGCAGGTTTTTTTGACCCCTGGATATTATGTGGAAAAATAAACCAGAGCAGTGCATGCATAGTATAAGATCCATGCCTGGCAGGATCACTGCAGCTGCAGCCCCAGGAGGTCCCCCAAGATCCCAGGTAAGGCTGCTGGGGCCAGCCCAGTGCTAGCCCCAGCCTCCCGTACCACCCTTGGGGTAACTTGCTACATGCTGAATGTGCATGGCATGGGTATTCCTCAGGGACAAGTAGCTGCCGTTCAAGGTGCGCCACTGGTACTTATCCCCAGGAAACCAAACGTCCTCACTTGTACTCAGTCATTTTGTCTTTCTTTCTTCTTTTCTTTTTTTCAGGCTTGCCTCACAAACATCTCCTCTTCTTCTACCCTCATCTAATCCTCCTTTCTGATCTGTAGACTTGTTTTCCCTCTGATCAACAGTCACTACCAAACTATTAATTCCCTACCATTTTTATATCCACCCTAAGAATCACGCGCTGCAAACATAAATCTCCCTTTTATCATCCCTTGTTTGTTGTTTCCTTTTCTTGTAAGATTTCTTTATTTTTATAAGCATTGGATTTGTCAGCATCTGAACATATGAAATCAGAATACATATTGTTAGATCCATTCAATATCATGTCTAACTGTATCTGGTACTGCATGCTGCACTGTTTGTCCTATCATATATTTGTGTTGCAACATATGGTTTTACTTGCTTTGTTTTAATGTGACTAAATGGGCAACCTAGCATACTATCTATTTAATTCTTTTCAATGTGGGTCTTCTTTTTCTGCCCTCTTCCTCACACCTGAATTCCTGTTCCTTAAATCCAATTTGTGATTACTTGTCTTGAATAAATAGCGATACATATTGTAAGATCTAAGGAAGCACTGTTCTCTTATTTTCATATAATCACAGTCCCTCTCAGCCTCATAGTATAATGAACTATTATATTTCTATTAGATAAAATTTACTACATGTTCCTGATATTGTATCGCTAACACAATTTGTTTTGCAGCTTCCAATAGCACATTGCAATGATTAGTGTTCTCCTGCCTGTAGAAATTTTGAATTGAGGAGAATAAAAAATATTATTGTTTGAGACCTATGTGAAGTGAGTTGGTTTCCATCCACTTCCTTATGGGCTTTTGTACACTTCACAAAAAACTGTAGAACAAATAGCTAATTTTGATTGGCAACCTCAGCAAAGAGCTGAAGATTGCATGCTGGTGGAGAACCAACTATCCTTTTACAATTTGAAATATGGCGCTCAGGTTAAAGATCAGCAGAGATCCTGGTTTTCTCTGATTAAAAAAGCCCCAAATTTTCAGAGAGAAAAAAAATTACCCAAGTTCCACATTTTTCCATATAGATATAGATAGATATATAGAGAAAAATATAACTATAGATTTACATATTCACATACTTATATATAAATTCACACACACACACACACACACACACACACACACACACACACACACATACACTATAGATACATTCCTTATTCCCCGCCCCCTTGCTCTGTAATGAAAGTAAATCAGTTTATACACCCGCATATGCATACAAAACCAAATTTAACATTTAATTCTGTTTTCTAATTTGGCTACTTCAAGTTGTAGTGGTTGAGCAATTATACGTGAATCTTTAATTAAGCAGGTCCAGATGCTCTCCACCCCAGGGTGTTGAGGGAGCTAGCAGGGGTTATTGCAGGGCCCTTTGCATGGCTTTACAAGTGCTTGTGGTGCTTGGGCCAGGTGCCTGATGATTGGAAGGTAGCCAACGTTGTTCCCATCTTTAAAAAGGGAAGGAGGGAGGACCTGGGCAACTATAGGCCCGTCAGTCTTACCTCAATCCTAGGGAAACTCTTTAAGAAGATCATCATGGAGCACCTCTGCAATGGGCTGGCCTCAGAGATGATGCTCAAGGGCAACCAGCACGGTTTCATTAGGGGCAGGTCATGTCAGACCAACCTGATTGCCTTTTATGATCAGGTCACAAAAGCCTCGGATGCAGGTGTTGCCATGGATGTAGTCTTTCTGGACTTCAGCAAGGCCTTTGACACTGTCTCCCACCCCATCCTTATTAAAAAATTGGGTGACTGTGGCATTGATGCCTACACAGTCAGATGGATTGCAGATTGGCTGAAGGGAAGAACCCAGAGGGTGGTGGTGGATGGGTCATATTTGACCTGGGGAGAAGTGGGCAGCGGAGTCCCTCAGAGCTTGGTCCTTGGGCCCGCGCTCTTCCATCTCTTTATCAGTGATTTGGACGACGGGGTGAAAAGCACCCTGTTTAAATTCACTGATGATACCAAAATTTGGGGTGAGGTGAGCACGCTACTAGGGAGGGAAAGACTGCAACAAGACTTGGATAGGTTACAGGGGTGGGCTAGCAAAAACAGGATGCGCTTCAACACTGACAAGTGCAGGGTGCTGCACTTGGGCAGCAGTAACCAGCAACACACTTATAAGATGGGAAACTCCCTTCTTGAGAGCACGGAGGCAGAAAGGGCCAACAATGCAAGGTCACGGTTGGCAGGGCTAATAGCACCTTGTCGTGCATCCACAGGTGCATCTCTAGCAGGGCCAAAGAGGTGATCCTCCCCCTCTATGCAACACTGTTCAGGCCACAGCTGGAGTACTGTGTCTAGTTCTGTGCGCCCCACTTCAGGAGGAATGTGGACAACATTGAGAGGGTCCAGAGGAGGGACCTGGTGACCATCTATAAACTCACTAGGGGGGGACCAGAAGGGTTTGGGAGAGACCTTGTTTCCCCTAACGCCCCCTGGCATAACAAGGAATAACGGTCACAATTTGTTGGAGAATAGGTTTAGATTAGACATCTGTAAGAACTACTTCACAGTTAGGGCAGTTAGGGCAGCTAGGATCTGGAACCAACTTCCAAGGGAAGTGGTGCTGGCTCCTACCCTGGGGGTCTTTAAGAGGTGGCTTGATGCCTGCCTAGCTGGGATCACTTGAGCCCAGTTTTTTCTCCTGCCCTGGCAAGGGGTCGGACTTGAAAATCTATAAGGTCCCTTCTGACCCTACTTCTATGATTCTATGATATAGTAGTGCATATAGCCTGAGGACACAGGTTTATATTAACAAATTGAGATATGAATTGTTGAATTGTTATAAATTGTCATAAATTCTGACATCTGTGTGGTTTTTTCGGACACTGAGATAGTACATTTAAATTATTTGTTTTCAAAAGAATGGTTGTGTTGGACAGTAAGGTCTAGTTTTGACGTCACTTATGAAGGTAAAGAGCCACAGTGATAGCCAGGGATCCTAGTTTTCTCTGATAAAACAAAATCCCCTTTTTTGGATTAAAAAAAGTAGCTCAAACTCCACATTGCTCTGTGATTAAAATGAAATACCACAAATAAAGTGGTTCATTTTAAATCACAGAAAAATATGTGGATTTTGGGTTACTTTTTTAATCCAAAAATTGGGGATTTTTTTTAATTGGAGAAAACCAGGATCCCTGGTGATAGCTAACAGAAATTTTACACCATGACCTGTAAAGTCATCTTTTCTAAAATGCTAGTAAAAACAAAATGGCTAAAAGCATAATACCTTGGATACACCAAGGCATGTATTGTAAAAAAATTAGCATGTATAGTAAAAAAAAGTCATAATGAGTGATGATAAAAACACATATCATTAGTGTCTAGTACACTTCAATGCACTATTAAGCTAAAGAATGCATTCCTTTATATCTGAAGCTAAATACCAGAAATAAATAAATGTAATGCTCTACTGAGCCCAGCTAGTGAAAGTTATCAAGTTACAAAATAGCAGTTGCTTACTATGCAGAGAAATAGGCAACAGGGTCTTTCTCTATGTTTTATCATTAGAACCACTGAGCAAAATCCTGTCTTGTTTCATTTGTATGGTCTGCCCTGTCAGCAAAAAAAATCTAAATAAATGTGTAAACTATTTTACGGAAAATATATTGTTCTGAAGATTCCTTTTTGCCATTTATTTTTCTTTTAATTTGGTAACCTCAATGTCTTCTGGATTATGCAGAATGAGTATTTCAAGTTTTTGGGTTTAGAACATGCCAATAGCCAGCACATTTGGTTTTGACAATGTTACTTATGAAATGGGAGTGGGGTGGATAGTTTTGTTTTTTGGATGAGCTATACCCAGCTTTACTGAAACATTTCCTGATCATAATGCATTGTTGTCTAGTTTCGTTTTTTTGCTTGCATTAACAATAAGAGTCACCCTGTATACTGATTCTAGGTCTAGGCAGTTGTCATGTAGCTTCATGGCACACAGTATTTGTCATTTAATGTCCTGTAATGCTATTCTGCCTGCTTGACAGTGCACAACGACAGCTCCAATTATGAATGTCCCCTGAGTCTTCCTTAGACAGTCCTCAAAATCTCTCAGTTCCCTCATTCTTTAAAAATAGTCATAAGACTTTAGTGTGACTCAACCCATTGGTCCAGGATTAGCACTAGTATGGCTAAGGTCTTGCTTTTTCTTTGGAATTGAAAACAGTGTGATCCTATACACGTACACTGAGGCTGCTCTGATGCACTGTAATTACAGTGTAGTAATCAACACTGTGCTCCAGCAGACTGCAGCATCATGTGTATCAGCATCACCACAGTGAACAATGGTGGCGGGGCACTTTAACAAAAGCTCTATTGAGCTTTAATTAAAAGCTGCCCGCCACCATTTTTCAGTGTGGGGACGCTGATACATGTGACATTCTGGGTGCTTTAATTAGAGTGGCTTTTGGAGCTGCTCTAATTAAAGTGCCCCCCGCCACCTCCCAGAAAATGTATGTAAATACTGATCATTTTTGCAAGTCTGAGAAACAGTACAACATATCTAGGATGTCCTGCATAACAGTACAAAGAACCTCAGGGCCAGAGCTGACCAAAGGGTCCCCCTTCCCATTACTCCCCCCAGCACAATTTAGATTAATAGTATTTTTTAAATCTAAATACAAGTTTCTGTGGAATTATTGCTTTTTTATGGATTTTTTAAAGTTTCAAGTTCTCTGATTTTCAGCAACAAAAAAAGAAAACATATAGAAAAATATCTGACACTTCTTACAAGGGGCACATTTTTCCTACTGTTTACAGTCAGAACCACTTAGCTTATTCCAAACTGTGGGGAACTCAAAAAAACTGCCAGACCTGCAATGTTTTTGGTATTTCAGTAGACATATATCCTAAATGTGAAAAGAAAGATGGAGTATTTTGATTTTTAGAGAATTAATAGTTTCGTATTCTCCATTTTCATATCTGCTAGAGAGACACCAGGAGTCTTTTTAGAAATGTCATAAATATATATTTTTGGTTCATGGGTGTGTTTTTGTACCACAGAAGGTCCTGGTCTGAAATGGACAGAACAAGGCTGTAGCAAAGGTAATGGCTTACTACAGAGTTAAAGCCATCCATCTTTTACAAAGAACTGTGTGTTTTATGAACGAGGAAAGAAGCTGGAACCTGGTCAAGGAGGGAAACACTTAAAGTAGCCATCAGCTAAATTAGCAAAATTTGAGCATAAGCTTTCAGCACTTATATTAGAATTGAATGAAAGTGTAGTGTTGGTGTCCTGTTTTACAAGACTCAAGAGTATTTCATGGACTTTACAGACCAAATAAGACACATTTTCTATCTTAAAGTATGTAATATAATTTTACATTTAACACAGTCCAACAGTGGGAAAGATGAGTTACACATAGAAACTCACTTTTAAACATGGGATATCTTGCTGGGTCATACATACTTTCTTTTGACTCCATTCTCTCTGTGTTTTCCCAGAAATGTTTTTTTAGAACGGATTTGACTTCTGAGAGAATAATGATTGGAAGATAGGTTTCAAAGGTAGAACTGAAGGCTAGAATAGAAGAAAACAAGGAGAATGAAATAAAAGGTACATCAAGGTATATAAACTGTGGTGTAGATGATTACATGGTCAGGTGGGTGGTAAATAGGCTTAGGGGTTGCACTCAGAGAGTGGTGGTGGACAGGTTGATATTGACCTGGAAAGAGGTGGACAGTAGAGTCCTGCAAGACTTGGTCCTTGGACTGGTGCTATTCAATCTCTTCATTAATGACTTGGATGAGGGAGTGGGGAGCACCCTGTTCAAGTTTGCAAATGATATCAAATTATCAGGCAAAGTTAACACAGCAGAGCATAGGGAACGGATCCAGGTGGATGTGGGTAGGTTGGAAAAATAGGATGCAGTTCAACTAAGACAAGTGCAAAGTGCTGCACCTGGGCAAAAAGAACCACCAACACACTTACAGGTTGGGGGATGACCTTCTCAGCAGCAGAGCAGCAAAAACAGATCTTGGAGTCATAGTTGACTCCAAGATGAACATGAGTCGTCAATGTGATGAAGTGATCAACAAGGCTAACTGCACTTTATCATGCATTAGCAGATGCATGACGAACAGGTCCAGGGAAGGGATACTTCCCCTCTATGAGGCACTGGTCAGGCTGCAGTAGCAGTACTGTGTCCAGTTTTGGTTGCCACACTTGAAGAGGGATGCAGAGAATCTTAAAAGGGTCCAGAGGAGGGCCACTTGTATGGTCAAAGGCCTGCAGGCAAGGCCCTACAAGAACAGGCTGAGGGATCTAGATCTCTTCATCCTTCACCAGAGAAGGCTGAGAAGTGATTTTCTGGCTCCCTATAAATTCATCATGAGAGGGCAACAGGGAAAGAAGATGGTCTATTTACTAGGGCACCCCTTGGAGTAACTAGGATAAGGGCCAAAAATTGATGGAGAGCAAATTTAGGTTGGACGTTAGAAATAACTTCTTCACAGTAAGGGTTGCCAGAATCAGAATGGGCTTCAAAGGGAAGTGTTGCTTTCTCCTACCCTAGGGGTCTTCAAGAGGAGACTGGACAAGCACCTAGCTGGGGTCATCTGACCCCAGTGCTCTATCCTGCTGAGGGCAGGGGGTTGGACTCGGTCCCTTCTGACCCTAACTTCTATGAATCTATAAGGTAAATTAGAATGACTTTTGGGGACCACACTAAGTCAGAGAGCTGGAGCCTTGAAGCTGTTTGACAACATATTTATGCCTGAGGTTTGAAATGTAAAGTAAAAAGAAGTCAATGAAAAGATTCAAAGAGAATAAGTGACATGGTCATAAAGAGAGGAGGGGGAGAGAAAGAGAAGCAACTGAACATTTAAGTTTTCCAACTATTATATGAATGTTAGTCTTTAATATAAAGGATCTAGAATGTGACATATGAAAATTTTGGAATTATGCTCTCTTAATTGTGTTAATATTTTATATCAAATTCATATATTCAGAACAACATACACACAGTATTACATTAATGATGCCTGTAAATAACCAGGGATGTTCTCCTGCTTGTTGTTGCTTTGGGAGTATTTAGAATATCTGTAGTAACATTCAGCTGTAGACTGAGAATGGCTATAACCTTTACATTTGGTACCAAGTTATAATTCACTTTAAAAGGATTGATCAATAACTTATACAT
Source organism: Crocodylus porosus (assembly GCF_001723895.1). Lineage (NCBI taxonomy): Eukaryota > Metazoa > Chordata > Crocodylia > Crocodylidae > Crocodylus > Crocodylus porosus. The sequence continues at coordinate 111,370,896 of NW_017728906.1, read as the reverse complement.
ATTAAGAAATAGAAATAGTATCTATCATGAATGAAATCAAGCCTTATAGTGAACACTTGTGAAGGGTTATCCTATAATGTTTACTTTAACCTTGCTTCAGAACAAATGACTCTCTTGAGTAAATTAGATCACTGTATTTCCACAAATTAGATCAAGTGCATACTCAAGTAATTGCTATATATAAAAGTACCCCATATTAAATAAATAGAGGCATGATAATCCGATTATCTGTGTCTAAAAGCAAAACTATTATTTATTACACAGTACCCAAAATTGGGTTAGGCACTTCTGTTGAATGAAGAAGATTATAAAGGAGTTGGATGAGTAGATGGCCCAAGGGACTTGTAATGGGATAATGGTTAGCCATCTACCTCGAGGTCATTGCATGAAATCAAATCCAGGTCAGCAGTGATTAGCAGGGATCCTGGTTTTCTCTGATAAAAAAAAATATCCCCAATTTTTGGATTTAAAAAGTAACCCCAAATCCACATTTTTTGAGTAAAATGAAATGCCATATATATATAAAAAATCACAGAAAAATGTGGATTTGGGGTTACTTTTTTAATCCAAAAATTGGGGATTTTTGTATGAGAGAAAACCAGGATCCCTGGTGATTAGGAATGAGTTAACTAATTTACCTAAAAAGTAAATTCTCTTTTAAGCTTTGTCTGTCTCTTGAATTGGAACATGCAGCCTTTCTGTTTTATGTTTGTGGCATACATGTATGTGCGCGCTCGCGCACATTTAGCAACTCTTGGGATACAAGTGTTTACTCTATCTCCTTTTATCCAAGATCAGTGAGAAACTCAAAGCAATAAGGTTTGAATAAGGCCAGACATTTTACCTTGCAATTTTTACCTTGGCAGCCTGTTCATGGCAAGGTAAATACATTGTCTCACTCTTTTGAAATGCCATGCTAAAATGAGAGAATTGTGCTCTGATAAGGGATTTGCAGCATCACAGCATTTAACTACTTGCCCTGGAGTGAAGGACTATTAAAGGACTATCTAATAATTTTTTAAGTTGTTTTGCAGAGGAAAAAGTTAGATCTGCTTCAAAAGAAGAAATTTCAAATTTTGACCCTATGCCAATGCTTATCATTATCATTATTGTTGTCCTATCAATGCATTATTATTAACAATTTATTTTTCATTTATTATTTATTTTCTGTTTATATTTTATATTTTAATACATTTATATTTTATTATGATTTTATGATCACTTTAATATTAGTTATCAATTTATTACGTTATTTAGTAATAATATTAATGATGATGAAGTCTTGGTGACTTCAGCTTGCTTTGGAATTGACAGTTGATGAGAGGGTATAAAACTAGAGGATTACAAAGATCAGAGGAACCTTAAAATAATTAGACATTCATGTGCATGACCACTTTGATTTCTAGTGCCTGGTTTGGATTGTATCTTGTTTGGTTGAAAATATCACAAATAGTAATAACAATGAATCCTGGTTTTCTCTGATTAAGAAAAAATCTCCAATTTTCAGATAAAAGAAAGTAACCCAAAGTCCACATTTTTCCATGGTTAAAATGAAATGCCACTGATATATATAGATTAATCATAGGAAAATGTGGATTTTGGGTTGTTTTATAAATCTGAAAATTGGGAATTTTTCTTTTTTTTAAATCAGGGAAAACTGGGATCACTACTGATGAGTATTTTGCATTTGTAACTGGTCTCAAGGTCAGTACATAATTAACCAGTTAATTGTGTGATACTAGTAATATGTGCCCTGCACTGAGAGAGGGGCTATACAGCGCTCTCCGGTTCGTTACTGATCTGGATTTACAGGAGGAGGAAGGGTCGGAAACCTAATGGTTTTAAGCAAAAGAAAGTTTATTTACTCACTCCCTTTGATGAGATAGCTAGAGGAGAGGGCAGGTTCGCGTCTTGAGTTGCAGTTCAGGTGGTTACAAACGGGTTCACATCGCGAGATACGGTACAAGAATCAAAACAAGACGCTCCAGAGAACACAGGGAATTATGCTGGAGGGGATCGTTCAGCAGGAGACACTGGGGTGATTGGCCCCAGGGGGTAACATCAAGTCTACCTCGAGTTACGGTGAAATGGCGGTCTCCCTGAACAAAGGACAGGGAGAGTTTTTATAACTTTTCTTATCTAGTTTTACTCTGTGTCAGCCAGTCATGACTACAAATGGATTCTCCTTTGTCTGCTCAGGTTTCAACACAGGCTTTTCCCTCCTGTCAGCCCAGCCGTCAGGACGGGAGGGGTTGTTTTCATTTGTGTGGTACTGAGCCTGTTTGGTCACAAGAGGGTGAGTGCGGCACATCAATCTGATCTTTACAGTTTCAGATGTGTCAGCTAATTTGGGACTGCACTATTAGTTACGTTTTAGTTACTCTGGGCACCGGTATCGTTCTTTGACATCTATGTTGTCATGGTATCAGGCTTCATATCTAATTCAAGGTTAGTTTCTCATGAGTGGGGGGCTCAAGTGATCTGGATGGGGCACAGGCAAGGTTGTGCATGTGGCACTATTGCAAACTTGTACTTGACATGCCCCCTTGCCCTATGCGCACACTAAAGTTCACTGTCATCGTCTTCCGCTTTTTTTTTACTATTGGCAAGCAGGTATATACAAAGGCATATAAATGCATTACTTTGCACTTAAGCTATTGCAAAATACAACATAAACAACAAATACAATACTAAAACCTAATAACATAAGTAGTTCACTCGCTACAAAATGTTTCATCTATGAGGGTGTCATTTATCGCTGTCAAGTTAAACTGAAAAGCTTTTAGAACTGCACTTAGATTAGATACACATGATAAGTGATTGGGTGGTGCATCGTGAGGATTTCCTGTCCAGATATAAGGCCAGGTCTCCGAAGTATTTCTAGCGGTGATAACTAAATGTACCACAGCGCTTTCTATGCCTATGGGGAGAGCTACAGCACAAGAAGTTCTGATAAAAAGGGTAGTACAGTTAGTTTCAGCACAATTAGGATAAGAAACAGTCAAAAACAAAGAAACAGATTAACACTACTCAAACGTAGAAAACATAGTCTATAGTCAGTGCAGTTGGCATGACTCTCGTCAGTTGACAGTAGGCACTCAGCAGCTAAGAGCAACATGGCATCAAGGAAGGTGTTGGTGGTGACAGGTGACTCATGGCAGACACACATCACAAAAGGGACTACGAAAAGCTGAAGAAGACTCATCTTCATCAAGTCATTGGTAGCCAGGGGATTATAGCCCTAAAAAGAGGAGAAAAGAAAAAGAAAAAAACCCAGCAAGTAACTGTATATTAACATTAGCTTTACTGTATTTGTTTTAAGCGCCTAGTAAGCCAGTTATGGTGTCTGCGACGGTGAGGGGGCTGTAGGGTCGCAAGTTGTCGGTTGCCGCAGAGCCGATGGCTGCGCTTGGTTTCTTTTGTTGGTTGTCAGATGTCCACTTGAATCTGAGATGTTTGGCGAGTGTCTCTGGGGTCTCCAGACTTAGTTTACAGATTTCTGGCTTGGAGAGGCCCAAATGATGCAACAGGAACCCGAACATGGCTCGTTCTCGGGGTGAGCACTCCTTCCGATCGTCTTGGCAAAGGGGGGCTGATTGCGAAGCTGGGACAGGTACAGGGGTGGAATGTACAGGCAGCGCTTGTGGTTGTTGCATATCAGTCTGCTGGATGCTGTGTAGTTGGTGGGTGAGACTTAACAGGCTCGTGAGAGGTGAGCCTATTGACCCAGTGAGTAAAAGCTGTAATGACAGCTTGTGAAAACCACTGTATACTTCAATGGCGGCTTCGATTGCTGTGGGAGTGACGGACAGCGAGTCAGGGTCATCTATGTATCGATGTGGCCACAGCCCAATTTGTTGTGCTGGGGTTATCCCTCCCCTTGTCTCCAGTGTTGTGTCCCATGTGCAATAAAAAATCCTGGTAATGGCATTTATTAAGTGTTCTGGGTCATAGCCACCAGGCTTCCACCCTGTGTGCCAAATGTGGCTCTTGTTATCCAGGGCTTGCGTGATAGCAGCAGGTAGGGGTATGAGCCACATTGGATTGGCCATTAAGTGAGTGGGATCAGTGACTTGCAGACCCAGTGACTTGCAGACCCATTGCAGAATCACGACCCATTGCGTATGAGGATGTTACATTCTTGGACATCGACTTTCTCAAAGCCTGCCTCGTGAATGACTTGGCTGAGCCAGGCAATTACAGGCTCTTTTGGTTTGATGTTAGTCTCTTTCATCAGTTCTTGCATCTCTGTCCGTGTGCGAATGCACCACATAGTGGCGGTACGCGGCTGTCCTTGCCCATTTATTACAGTCTTAATGACCATTACAGGGAGTGCTTCCACTGAGTCAGCTAAGTTATTAAGTGGTGGATAAATCTTTTTGGGTTCATCTGCTAGCTTGGGCTTGTATGGTGGAGGTGCTGTGGGTGAAGGGTGCAGGGATTCCAGAGACGGGTCCCGATCCGTGATTTTTGTAAGTCCCAAGCTACCTTTCTCTTCTCCCTGCTCCTCGGCCAGTGGCAGTGGCTGCTTGGGAAGGGGCAGATATAGTCTTTCCTCCTTGTCCACGGGAGAAGGAACGTAGGAAGGAGGGGGTGCTGATGGAGGCGGCTGTTTCTCTGTGGATGGGGTTTGTGGTTTAGTCTCTGAGTTTTCCAGGTCGTCTTTCTCTTTCCCCCATCCCTCGGGTAGGAGCTGCCTGGCCACATCTAAGTGCTGACACACCGCTGTCTCAAGCTGAGTTTCTAAATCAGCATTCTCATACAGGAGTATAGAGACCATTTGGAACAGAACATTTATCATTTTTCCTTTATCCCACTTTGGGCCACCCCATTTAGTGACAGTGCACCCATCTGACTCAAAGGATTTGCAGCACTGTGTTAACAGTTCATACCCACATGAGCCTTCTTTCAGGTTCGGACAGTTAAACGTGTCAGGAGGGGTTGACTCGCCTCCCTCTTTAACATAGTGTATACACTGAGCAAACTCTTGTACCAGGGTCAGATTAGCCACACCCACTGGCTTGTCTCATGCAAGGCTCAATGTTCCGCATGCCTCCCGAGCTTGGTATGTAACAGTCGGGCGGCTCATAATGCAGCCAAACACTGCGGGGTTCAAGCTCATGCTCCACTCCTTCCCTCGGTTGTTAGCGAGAGGTAGTCCGTGATCTCATCGCTGGCTGAGGAGCCTGCAGTTTGGTGGTATGTTATATGTGCCCTCAGATCATCGGGGTCCAAGAGTGGCCATGCCCCTCTTGTCCACGGGCAGCAGTGGAGTAATTCATGCTGCTTCATTCTTCCATCCCCACCAGATCCTGTTCATGACGCCATGTCCCGCACTGAGAAAGGGGCTATACAGCGCCCTCCGGTTCATTACTGATCTGGATTTACAGGAGGAGGAAGGGTCAGAAACGTAACGGTTTTAAGCAAAAGAAAGTTTATTTACTCACTCCCTTTGATGAGATAGCTAGAGGAGAGGGCAGGTTCGCGTCTTGAGTTGCAGTTCAGGTGGTTACAAACGGGTTCATATCACGAGATACGGTACAAGAATCAAAACGAGACGCTCCAGAGAACATGGGGAATTACGCTGGAGGGGATCGTTCAGCAGGAGACACTGGGGTGATTGGCCCCGGGGGGTAACATCAAGTCTACCTCGAGTTACGGTGAAATGGCGGTCTCCCTGAACAAAGGACAGGGAGAGTTTTTATAACTTTTCTTATCTAGTTTTACTCTGTGTCAGGCAATCATGACTACAAACGGATTCTCCTTTGTCTGCTCAGGTTTCAACACAGGCTTTTCCCTCCTGTCAGCCCAGCCGTCAGGACGGGAGGGGTTGTTTTCATTTGTGTGGTACTGAGCCTGTTTGGTCACAAGAGGGTGAGTGCGGCACATCAATCTGATCTTTACAGATTCAGTTGAGTCATCTAATTTGGAACTGCACTATTAGTTACGTTTTAGTTACTCTGGGCACCGGTATCTTTCTTTGACGTCTACGTTGTCATGGTACCAGGCTTCATATCTAATTCAAGGTTAGTTTCTCATGAGTGGGGGGCTCAAATGATCTGGATGGGGCACAGGCAAGGGTGTGCATATGGTACTGTTGCAAACTTGTACTTGACAATATGTAAAGGGCCCCTAAAACATTTTCTTATGGTTATCAGCAAGAAGACAAAGCTTTTCCTAAAAAAAATAATGGTGGTATCCATGGGCAACTGGTGCTCCCCGATTTCATGGCTGGTGGTTCCAGGGGGTGCAATGCCGACCTCAGTGGGTGCACATGCACCTGTCGTCAATGATTGCATGTTGGCTTAAAAACTGTGGGTATGTCTCTTTGTCATTGCTATTCATTTCCCTTGTAAACCAATGACAACTTTTAAAAGCAGAACATTCTAGCATAATGCTTTTGAAGTATAAAGATAATTGTTTCAAGTAAAATAAAGTAAAACTCAGAAGAAAAATTAAATTGAGATTTTCTTCTCGTTAAATAAGAAAATATAAAATTAGCAAGGAAATATATATATAATATATATAAAAGATCTGGTGAGCAAAGAACCCAAGAAATTTGCTAACGTTTGGATCTGCATCATGATGATTTGGCAGAGGGTTTTACAGCCAGATCCCCTTCCTGACATAACCCTCCATCTTTATCTGAACTTGGAACTTGCAGAATTGCTCGTCCATGTGGAGTTCCACTTTTTCTTTATTAAAATGATTTATTCTTTTTTTCAAGGGGAAGCCCCTCCAAATTATACCTGCTTTTGTAGTAGTGATAATTTCCATAGTGAATTACAGAACTGGATAAAGTTAATCAAATATTTACGGTCAGCATTGCCTCAATTACCATACATTTAAGAAAAAATATACTTTAAAAAATGAAGTATGTTAAAAGAGGAGTTCCTCATCACAGATTATCTTCTGTGTCTTAAAAACCCGATGAAATCAAAATAGGATATTATCACCCACAATGCTAGTGAAGTTCTTTGTTGTTCCAGTGCTTTTGCAAAAAATCCCCAAATACTTTCAAATATCATATTATTACCTCAGCCATGTTTGTCCCCATTTGTTTTTCATTATGTTTTTGAACTGCACTGAACTGTAGAGAACATAATCCCTTTTGTATAATGCATCCAGAACATTTACAGATTCATTCAGAAAGGGTTTACAACACCTCAAGGATTACAAAGTGTTTTACTTTGGATGCTTTAGAAACAATTCTTTCAATATTTGGTAGATGTTTGGCTGATCAGAATCCAACCAGATGAATACAAATATTCCCTGTGTTGCAATGTCTTACAGATGTTATCACCAGGGATCCTGGTTGTCTCTGATAAAAAAAAAAAATATCCCGAATTTTCAAATAGAAAAGGTAACCAGAAATCCATGTTTTTCAGTGATCAAAATGCAACACCAGTAGATATATCCCTGGCTATCATTCAACTCTATGAACCCAGAGTAGATTCCTTTGTGTTATAGGATACCTATATATGTTCCCATTTCCCCCCCCCCCCTTGCTAATTTAATGAAAGTAAATCAATCTGTAGGGACTAGCTAGATAGATAATGGGATTATAGACTCCCACAATAGATAGAAAGATGGGTTATAGACTCTATAGAAAGCCAAGGCATCATGACTGACATCAGAAGAAAGGAGGTGAAAAGAGCATTAAATAAAATGAATAATGGGAAGACAACAGGCTCTGATGATACACCAGTGGAAGTTTGGAAAGTCTTGGGGGAAGAAGAAACCGATACACTGTGGAAACTGTTTAAATCAATATTTCCAATGGAGAAAATGCCAAATGAGTGGAGGGGGAGTGTGTTGCTGCCAAATGTTGGCACTCGATTTATGACCCAGATACCTTGTTTTGGGCAGACCCAAAATTCTCAGACTAACCATGATCTTTCCATTCAATAATAGGCAAATTTTATTGATACACAGTAATAGCAGATAAGAATAATGCAATCAATTCTATATCTACCAGTCCTAAAGCTGTTAGAGTCAAGGTACATCTGGACAATAAGTGAGCTTCACTCTAAGGTACTCTTTCTTGAATGTCAGATGTCAGCAACCTGGAAGCTGCAGGCTGAGGCCCACCTCTCCCCAGTGGGGAGGGTGAGATGGCTGGTGGTGTGCCCCTGTCCATGCTGGCCTCGGATTCCCCTCTCAGGGACCCTTTACTGCTTTGAAACACCTCATTTTGATTCTTTTTCCCTCCTGATGACTGTTCATTTCTGGCCATCACTGATTGGTCTCTCAGTGGTCATCGTAATGTCCATGTTCTGTCCTGTCAGCATAATATTTTGTTTCACAAACCCATCAGATGCACACATCCTAATTTGGGTTTACCAGTCTTCTCCTAATTTGGTCTGTTCTCCCAAACTAGAAAGCCCAAGGGCCCTGCAGTTGGGCACTGTGACTTCTTGCAACCTTATCTTATGTTATGGAACAGTGTAGTACATGGCTTCAATTTCCAGTGTGTGTGTCTGCTCACTGCTTGCCTGTATCAGAGACAGTGGCCCTTGAGGAAACTTTGTCACAAAAAAAGGCCTTTAGAAATAAATTAACTCTTCCTATTGTTTTAGACCATTATTCTAATGCATGTCTACTTTACCTATAAACCAGTTTCCAAAAGCAAACCTCTAAATACCATTTTCTAGACATCACCAATATTCAAGCTGAAATTGGATGTTGAGGATAGTAGCAATTACCAAGGAGTCAAATTTAACATCTCATACTTTGAAAGCTTGGGAAAGAGTGGTGGAGAGTCAGTTAAGGACTGAGCTCTTCATTGGAGAAGGCAAGTATGGATTTATGCCAGGGGAAAGTACCATGGATATGGTTTTGCAATAAGACAGATGATGAAGAACTACAGGGAATCTTCTAAAGATATCAATTTTATTTTTATTGACTTGGAGAAAGCCTATGATCAAGCACCCAGAAAGGAAATATGGGAGTGTCTGGAGGTTAAAGATGTGCTAGAGAAATGTGTCAGAACCATCAAGGACATGTATTGGAAATGTAAAATGAAAGTGAGGAGCAGCTCAGGAGAGAAAAGGTTTGAGATGAACGTAGTTGTACATGAAGGGTCAGCTTTGAGCCCATCCATTTGATGGATGTGTTTAATGAACAAATAAGAAGGAGACCATCCTGGAATATGATGATTGCTAATGTGGTCATTTGTACTGAGAATTTAGAGGAAGTGCAAGCTGGATTGGACCAATGGATAGAAGTACTAGAGGAAAGAGGAAAGAAGTTAAGTCAATTCAAAACAGGATATATACACTTTGATTTTCTCTGTGGTACCTGATGTTGGAAATGTGATTGTTGATGAGAAACATGTTTGAAAAGTGGACAAATTCAAGTATCTTCGGTCAACCATTCAGCAGAATGCAGAATTAGATGAAGACTTGAGCCATCAATTAACAGCAAGGTAGGTGAGCTGGAAATTAGTGACAGGAATATTGTGCAACAGGAGGGTATCAGTGAAGCTGAAAGGGAAATTCTATGGGACATGTGTGTATCCAGTGCTATTGTATGGAGCAGATTCATGGCCCCTGGAGAAAAGTGAAGAAAGAATACTGAGCGTGACAGAGATGAGAATGCTCGGCTGGATGTGATTAGTGACTAGGGATCCTGGTTTTCTCTGATAAAAAAAAATCCCCATTGTTTGGATATAAAAATATGAAAATAGTATAGAAGGAGAAGGTTTCTTCTACAAACTAGTAATAAAATGTTCCTTTCTTTCTTTCTTTCTTTTTTTTTGCTGAAAGTAATTTATTTGCCTTATTGAACTTATATCTCCTTTGCTCTTATTTCATCTCTAAAACACATCAGGCTCTTAACCAAATATCCATGACCTTCATATTTTGATTATTGCTACATAAAACTGTTGGACAAGAAGAAACGTATCATATTTACTCAAATATAATACATCCCCGATTACAAGATGACCCCTGAATATTAGAATCTATATGGAAAATGTATAAAGTTGTGATAGTTTTCTAGCTATATAATCTAATTATTGGAATTTTGCCTTGAATTTGTTCCACCCCACACAGCATAGAAGAAAAATCTGGGGGGTAAGGTTGCCTCCTTGCCTTGTTCCCCACTGGCAGCCCCTTGCTGTCAGATCCTGCTGTCCCTGAGCACATGGAAGAGAGCAGTAAATTTAAAAGCACTGACCTTGAAATAAACATAATTTATTATTTAAGAAAGTTAATGCAGGTACTCATAGAGTTACTTCATCCAGAATTGGTGCATTTTACTTTTGAAAAAACTGCTTCAAGTTTTTGCACAGTTTTAAGTGTCAATCTTATACTTACTTGTATGTTGCCGGCACAAGGTGCCCGAGGAAGGCAACAATTGGGTTCGTTGCCCGGTGTGTGTCGCGCCAAATAAACACACTGGGGGAGAAGCAGACAGAGTTTATTTGAGCTCAAGTAAAAGGCACAGGGAGACTGTATTGTCTCAAATCCTGCACACCTAACCT